>NW_006408526.1:31332414-31333974 GCF_000296735.1 Chrysochloris asiatica | reverse complement strand
GGTGAGGTTGGCTCAGGATCGAACATTGTTTCGTTCTGCTGTGCATAGGGTCGCTATGAGTCGGTCCCGACTCGATGGCACCTGACAACAACAAGCCATAGGTTCAAGTCGGATTCAGACGAGGACGTGAAACTAGAGATAGCATTGCTGATGTCAGATGGATCTTGGCTAAAAGCAGAGAATACCAAAAAGGTGCTTACCGGTGCTTTATTGACTGCACAGGGGCTTTTGATAGTATGGATCGTGATAAGCTTTGGACAACATTGCAGAGAATGAGTATTCCGGAACACTTAACTGTACTCATGAGGAACCTGTCTCTAGACCAAGAGGCAGTTGTTCAAACAGAACAAGGGAACACTGAATGGTTTAAAATTAGGAAAGGTGTCCCTGATTTAGTTGTCTTCAATCCAGGTCTCTTGATCCCACTTCTGATTTGCAACATCTCTCATAGAAGTTCACAAACATAGCTAGTCCCATTGACCACAGGGCCTGTGTGGGAGGAAGCACATGTGACTTAATTTGGGGCCACCTGGTTTCATCTGAATGTTGCTAAGTCAGGCAAACCTGTTGGGAACTCCAAAAAATGCTTAGGAGTCTGGGAGTGGCCGGAACTCCTGCCCTCATGCCCTATTCCCAAGGGAGTAGAAGCAAGGAGGCAAGAGCTGAGAATAAGAAAATGGGCAGCCTACAGGAGTAGAAGCCGCCCCAGGCAACTGCAGCAGGTTACTGCCTGATCCAGCTGCACCCTCCACACCCTTTGATGAAAAGTTGCTGCCATCTGCTGAAATGAAGAAACCTGCAAAGTCTGAGAGCGTTCAGGGGTCCTCCCCATTTGTGTACTGCTCTCATTCACCTGTCTTTCAGACAATTTAGGATTTTTTTTTTTAAGGTGTTTTTGTTTCAGGGAGTGCCAGCTGCATCTCTGCCCTTCAAGAGAGGGGTCTTGCCTTCTACCGATTAAGAATAGTCAGGAGAGGCAGGGTTTCCATACAAGCAAAGATTATTGTAGGAAAGAGGCTTGTAAGCAGAGATGGGGAGGACTTACCACAATGCTTAGCCCCTTGTCTCCTCAAACAAAGATTTTTCTGGGTTTTAAAAGGTGTTGGGTTCAAACCTTGGAAACCCTATATAGGGTCTCTCTGAGTCAGAACTGACTTGAGGGCACATAACAACAACAAAAGGTTTAGGGTAAGGAAAAGACATCCAGAAAATGGTCTGTTTCAGAGGGGCTAAGCTAATTGCTAATTGCATTTCTTCAAAATGGATTCTACCACAAAGATCTCTGGAACTGTTAAATGCCGTTGAGTTAGTCCTAAACCATAGAGATCCTGTATAGGGTTTCCAAGGAGCAGTCGGTGAGCTTGAACCACCGACCTTGTAGTTCAAACAGATTTACAGTCCCGCACATTAACCTACAGCGCCACACCAGGACTCCATGGTCTCTGGTAGGAGCAGTCAAAACTTATTCTGGGATGTTGATTCTTTTGGACCCTAATTCAGACTCTTCCTGGGGATTGTTGTTGTTGTTAAGTGCGGTCGAGTCAGTTCTGACTCATAGCG
>NW_006408526.1:31330654-31331424 GCF_000296735.1 Chrysochloris asiatica | reverse complement strand
GGTACCAACTCATAACAACCTTATGCACAGCAGAACAAAACCTCTCCCTTACTGAGTCCCTTTTCCATAGCTTTAGGTAGTCCTGATGTGGCACTGTGGGATAATGCACTGGATTGCAAAGTCTTTTGAACCACAAGGTCAGCAGTTCAAATCCATCAGCCGCTTCTCTCCTAGTGACCCTATCCTATATAGGGTTCCCAAGGAGCAGCTGGTGGGTTTGAACTGCTAACTTTGTGGTTCAAAGTGGAGTACTGATCCTTCAGTGCCTTGTGATGTTCTATTAAATGAGGAGCTTGGCCTAATTGAAGTTGTGGTGGCCTCTAACAGATCTCATTTACTCCAAGCTCAAGAACATAAGACTCTTTGAATTCAGCTTCGGTGTCTGTAAAATGTGGGTAATACTGCATGCCTGTCCTCTACAGAACTGTCTTGAGAATTGACTAGGTCAGTGGGAAACTGCACTCCTCCTGAGCTCAGCCTCTGTTCCTTTCTCAGCTCTAACCAGGGCCAGTAAATGTGCAAAGACCTGGAGTTAGAAAATCCAAAAGGGAAGAACATACTCAATATTCCTCAAGCTGAAAGAAGTGGAGAAAAGTCTCAAACCTTGAGTTGCAATTCTGAAGGATTCTATGGCTAAGAAAAAAATTGAACAATGAAGGAAGTATCCAAATAAGATGGAAGGATTACACAAGAGGCACTGTGCCAAAAAGGACTGGTCAACATTCACCACTTCAGGAGGTAGCATATGATCAAGAGCCAATGGTACTTTT
>NW_006408526.1:31237773-31324319 GCF_000296735.1 Chrysochloris asiatica | reverse complement strand
AAAACTTCCAGCCCCGGTGGGAACACTGTTTCAAATGTCTACAGCTGCCTTGTGTAACACAGTAGCCGCTAGCCAACCATGTGTAGTTATTTAAATTTAGATTTAGATTAATTTAAATTAAAGAAACAATTACATGCAGTTCGTCAGTTACACCAGCCAGTACAGAAAGAATGTTTCCATCATCTCAGAAAGTTCTAGCATCAGCGCTGGTCTCGAGTCAGGATCACTGGTTCTCAACTCCTGCTGCTCTGGGAAGCTCATGATGACCCAAACACCCCACCACCACCAAAAAAAATGTTATTATGACTAGAAAGAGCAAAGCATATAATGTAGATTAAAATAATAATGTATATAGAACAAAAATTAAAAAGAGGATCTGGAACGAGGAATGGCTTTTGACTGAGAGCAGACAATACCAGAAAAATGTTTACCTGTGTTTTATTGACCATGCAAAGGCATTTCACTGCTTGGATCATAATCAGTTATGGATAGTGTTGCAAAGAATGTGCTTAATTGTGTTTATGTGGAATCTGTACAGAGACCAAGAGGCAGTTAGTTGTTCAAACAGAGGAGGGCACTATGTGGTTAAAAATCAAGAAAGGTGTGCATCAGCGTTGTATCCTTTCATCACACTTATTCAATCTGTATACTGAGCAAATCATTCAAGAGACTGGACTATATGAAGAAGAATTCAGCATGAGGGTTGGAGGAAGGTTCATTAGTAACTTACAATACAGAGATGATACAACCTTGCTTGCCGAAAGTGAAGAGGACTTAAAGCACTTACTGATGCAGATCAAAGACTACAGTCTTCAGTGTGGATTAAAACTCAACATAAAGAAAACAAAAATCCTCCCATCTGGACCAATAAGTAAGATCATGGTAAACAAAGAAAATACTGAAGTTGTCAAGGATTTCATTATACTTGAATCCATAATCAATGCCCCTGGAAGCAACAGTCAAGAAATCTGCTGCAAAAGACCTCTTTAAAGTGTTAAAAAGCAAAGATATCACTTTAAGGACTAAGGTGTGCCTGACCTGAGCAATGATATTCTCAATTGCCTCATGTGCACATGAAAGCTGGACAATGGACAAAGAAGATGAAAGAATTGGTGCCTTGGAATTATGGTGTAGACACATAATATTTAATACACCATGGACTGCCGGAAAAATCTGTCTTGGAAGACAACTTCAATCTTTTCTCCGTTGATAAGAACATTGGTTATTGGTCCAGTGGTGAAGATTTTTATTTTCTTTGCATTGAGATGCAATCCATACCGAAGGCTGTGGTCTTTGATCTTCATCAGGAAGTATTGTAAGTCCTCTTCACTTTCAGCAAGCAAGGTTGTTAATGAGTTTTCCTCCGGTCCTGATGCCACGTTTTTCTTCATTATAACCCAGCTTCTTGGATTATTTGCTCAGCATACAGGTTGAATAAGTATGGTGACAGAATACAACCTTGTCGCACACTTTTCTTAATTTTAAAACATTCAGTGTTCCCATGTTCTGTTCGAACAACTGCTTCTTGGTCCATGTACAGATTCCTCATGAGCACAGTTAAGTGTTCTGGAATACTCATTACTTCGCAATGTTGTCCATAGCTTGTCATGATCCACACAATCAAAAGCCTTTGCATAGTCAATAAAGCACAGGTAAACATCTCTCTGGTATTCTCTACTTTCCGCCAAGATATTTTGGACGTCAGCAGTGATACCCCTCATTCCACGTCCTCTTCTGAATCTGGCTTGAACCTGTGGAAGTTCTCTGTTAATGTATGCTTGCACCCATTTCTGTATTACCTTTAGTAAAACTTTACTTGCATGGGATATCAAAGAGATTGTCCGATGTTTTGTGCATTCTGTTGGGTCACTTCTCTTTGGAATGGGCACAAATACGGATCTCTTCCAATGAGTCGGCCAGGTAGTTGTCTTCCAGATTTCTTGGCATAGATGAGTGAGTGCTTCCAGTGCCGCCTCACTTTCTTGAAAGATTTCAATTTTTATTCCATCAATTCCTGGTGCCTTGTTTTTTGCCAATCCCTTCAATGCACCTTGGACTTCCTATCATTGGCTCTTGATCATATGCTACCTCTTGAAATGGTTGAACATCAACCATTTCCTTTTGGTACAGTGACTCTGAGTAGTTCCTCTATCTTCTTTTTTTTTTTTTTTCGGTCACACCTTAGTCTTTAATTTTTTTTTTCTTTTCTATTTTTATTGTGAATTGAGTGACAGTTCACAGGCAGATCATCAGTTTTACATTCAACAAATCATACACCTTGCTTCATTACTCTAATCCCTTCCATGTACCATCAGTAAACAGTATTTCTCCCTATTATTTTAGCTCTTTTTTTTTTTTTAACACTCAGGAATATATAATAATTCTGTAAGTCTGCCTCCTGGCCACCAGTTCTCAGTCATTCTCTTCCCATGAATCTAGAGTCCTCAGCCACTCCCTCTCTCCATGTCCCCATCTCTGCCTCCATCTCTAGTGTTGCTGCTTCTCTGGATAAGGTCCCACCTTCTGCTTGTGCTCTTCTCCCTTGACGGTCCTAAGGTCCTCTGCTCTTGGACTGTAAGATTAACTACTCCTTCATTTTTATTACAAAACTTCTACCTTTACAATTATGACAGTTACAATTAATCATGATAATAATTACTCACTATTGAATCATAAGAATCTTATCCCCATCTCTCTCTCTCTCTCTTTTTTTTTTTTGTAAGGTTTTTATTGTGGATTGAGTGAAAGTTTACAGGACATATCATCAGTTTTACATTCAACAAGTCACACCTTGTTTCATTACAATGATGATAATTCCCTCAATGTACCATCAGCTGACAGTATTTGTCTCTATTCACTTTAACTTTATTTAAAAAAATAAAACAAAACACTCAGGCATATATAATAATTTACACCTCCAAAGGGCACATTCTCAAGTCTGCCTCCTGGCCATCAGCTCTTAGTCCCTCTCTTCCCATGAATCTAGAGTCCTCAGCTGCTCCCTCTCTCCATGTCCCCATCTCTGCCTCCGTCTCTGGTGTCGCTGCTCTACTGGATAAGGTCCTGCAAGCCACGGACCTCACGAGGTGGTTGTGGAGGGATGTGACAGTGGAGTTCCTGGCCCAAGATAGAATTCCTGTTGGCCTCAGTGTTATCTATGTTCAGGGCACTCAATCCAGAAGTAGTTCATGGAGGCCCTTGATAAAGCTGGTTTCAGTGTCCGTTAGGATCCCAGGGCAGCTTGGGGCAAGGTGACTGGTTAAATGCAGGTCTGGTGGTCCTATGGGTTCTTTAGGTCTGGAGGCGAGCCTGCCTGAATCCAAGCACCAAAGCAGAGTAGCCAGCACCTGCCTCACACTGATGTGTCTACCAACCACGTGGCTCTGAACTCCCAGGGAGCAAGATCTGCGCTGGGGGTGGATGAGGGTGGGAGTGGGCCACACTTCTGATCACCAGTAGAGTGTGGGGAAAAGAAGAATCACACCTTTCCCATTGCCTGTGTGAATCTGCTCTGCCAGACCTCCTTCTGTTGCCAAAACTACTCACAAAAGTTCAAGACGGTTGTGCTGCATCTGGCCAGCCATTCACCAGTTTCTCTCTCTCACCATTCCTGCTCAGCTTCTCCTTCCAGCAAGCGCTCAAGCCTCTTCTCTAACTTTTCCTCTGAAGTTCAAGTTTCAGGATTTTCATCTGTGTCTGTTTCATTTGCTCTCATAGGTTTATTGTAAGGAGCCCTGGTGATATAATGAATTACAAGCTAGGTGGCTAACCACAAGATCAGCAGTTCAAATCTATCAGCCACTCTGAGGGCGCAAGATGAGGCTTTCTGCTCCTGTAAAGATTTACAGCCTCAGAAACAATATACAGGGTCACTATGAGTCAGAAACTGATTCATTGGCACATCATCACCACCACCACATTTTTTTGTAGAGGGTTCCTGTAGTACATCTACTTAGACCACCATCTAGCCAGCTCTTTTTCTTGGTGGTAGTAGGTCTCTCTCTGTTCAACTTTCTCTCTTTTTATCTCTTATAAGACAAAAGGTGATACCGGTCACACCCTAAGAAACTCCCCCTGCATTGAATTAAGACTGTGACCTGACTCTGGGTATCGCATAACACCCTAATCCCCTTACATCAGATCAGGGCTGATCACATCAGATCACATCTTGGGGGATGTTTACATCATTACATAACTGCTAAACCACTGAGGATCATGGCCCAGCCAAATCAATTGTTGTTGTTGTTAAGTGCCGTCAAGTCTGTTCTGACTCATAGGGATCCAATATGGGGGTTCTAAGGAATGACTGGTAAGTTTGAACTGCCAACCTTGTAGTTCAAACCAACCTTGCGGTCCTGTGCTTATCTTACTGCACCACACCAGGACTCTGACCAAGTCAATTGGGGGACACAATTCAATCCATACAGAAGAAATACAGCTAGAATCTTCCTTAGAAGCCAGGATACCAAGACTTTTTCTCCCATACTTTGAACATGTTATAAGGAAGAGACAATCCCTGGAGAAAGACCTCCTGCCTGGTGAAGGAAAAAAAGAGGAAGGCCCTCAGTGAGACAGATTGACACAGTGGCTACAACAATGGACTACAGACAGCAACGATTGTTAAAATGGCCCAAGACCAGGCAGTGTTCTGTTCTGTTGTACATAGGGTTCCTATGAGTCAGAACCAATTCCATGACACCCAACAACTGATAACAACAGTTTCCTTATCTGAAAAAGAAGGGCCATTAATCTACCCTGCCAGTAGCTGAGAGGAGTCCAGATTAAGTATGGAAAGGGCCTGGCCTTTAATGGCCACCTAATCAATGGTGATTATGAGATGAAGTAGGGAGAAACCCGCCTGGGCGTGGTGTTGCCCTATGAAGCCTAGTTGTTACCACTCTACTAGACCTTTGCTTATCAGAAAACTTTCTTTGGCCCACTTCCTCAGGGGGATTTTGAAAGGCAAAGGAAGATCAGGCTCAGTTTGGGAAGAAGTCAAGAAATAAGCATTTGTGGAAGTATTTCATAGCAATTAAGCACTGTTAGCTGGGAGCTAGACTTGGGGGTGGGAAAAACTGGACCTAGTATTATGTGGGAAGACCCCCCGACAAGATGGATAGGCCAAATGGCAGCATCGATGGACTCAAGCATCACAACAGTAGTGAGGTTGGCCCAGGATCGGGCAGTGTTTCATTCTGCTGTGCATAAGGTCGCTATGGGCAGGTGCCCACTCAATGGCACCTAACAACAACAACAACTAGTATGTGGCCAGAAAGGAATTCCCCATGCTGGAGAATGGCCTAGAGGATTTTTTAGGGAGTAAAGATCAGTATTCCATTGTTGGTTCTTCCTTGTTTCTTACTATGGGATACTCCCCTTCTGGGGCCTCAAATCGCCAGAAAAAGTGAGGTGTGTTCAGCAGCCATAAATTAGGTGTGGAGGGGCCTGGGCCATAGCCAGCATTGGGTGGGAGTGGAGGGAACAGGGAGAATAAATGGCCACAGTTCCAGGAAATCAGACAGAAAAGGTCACTGTGAATTGAATTGACTCAAGACATGAAAACAACAGATGGTGAAAAGAAATGTTAAGTCTATTTTCCTTGTAGATAAGGATTCTGGAGTTCACACCACATCCAAGACAGAAGCTCAAGTGATTCTGTTTGAGATGTTACAGAGAAGGGTGAACCTCCTCCCCATGAGCTGGTGGTTCACCCTAACAATGGGCATCTGGGTCATAGATGTGAGGCCTAATCATCTCAGTGGCCCTCAGCCCCACTTACTGCCCCATGTCTCTCATAGAAGGCGATGTCAGCTGAGCTGGACAACCAGAAGAAGAGAAACTGCAGGAGGGGGCAGGCAGAGTTGACTGGTGCTTCGGGTTGAACAGGAGCTTAGGAGAAGTCTCCTCTTGCCCAAAAGCAGGAGGAGCCAGCAGACTGTGTGGAGACCAGGCACTGATCCCTCAGATGGCCACGCCTCAAAGCTCGGACTTTGGATGACCTGAGTTAACAGGCAAGTCAGGCTGTGCCCCAGCTGCCTGAGGACCTGGCCTTGCTTTCTCAGTCCAGTCACAGCCACCATGCATGGGAAGACCTGGGTGCTTTCCCTGCTGCTCCTGCTGGACCTGGGGCTAGGATTTCAGAAGGTCCTGCCCCCACCCTGTGAGAGGTAGGGGGTAAGGGAGTATTGGATACGGGGCTGGGTCCAGAAGATTAAAATGAGATTTCAAGTGCTGGGGATCAATCCTTCAGAGGGAAGAGAAGGAATTAGAGTTTGTTATGTAGCAGGTCTTATGCCGGATGCTGTCTGCCCAGTACTGGGAAAAGATGTAGCTAGCTATGGATGGTCCAGTAGACTGCTGACCAAAGCCTGCCCTCTAAGCTGCTTCTTAAACTGTGCAGGGCTATCCTCAGTATTGTTCTAGCAAACTGTCTTCATGATTTCCCTAGTCTGGGTGTGAAAAGGGGTTAAGGAGCTGCCAAGTGTACCTGGGGTTAAGCCCTAACCCTGATACTCTGTGATGGGCAGCAGTCATTAAAAACCACTGCCATCGTGTCAATTCTCACTCTGTATAGGGTTTCTAAGGCTGTAAATCTTTATGGGAACAGAAAGCCTCATCCTTCTCCAAGGAGTAGCTGTGGTTTTGAACTGTGGATCTAGCAATTTATCAGTCCAATGCCAGGGCTCCTTGTGACCGTGGACAAGTCAGACCTAATTGCTCAGTCTGTTTCCACCTCCAAATAGCAGAAACTTGGCCCTGTCCTGGCTGCTGGAATCACAGGACATTATCTACCCTTCATTTCACCCCCACCCCGCTATATATGGAGCTCTGGTAGCATCGTGGTTACGAATCGGGCTGCGAACCGCAAGGTCAGCAGTTTGAAACTACCAGCTGTTCAGCGGGAGAAAGATGAGGTTTTCTGCTCCCCTAAAAACTTCTGGTGTGCCGTTGCTGGTTAATGCGGTAAACTGCAACATTGGTGTGGGCCGTTAAGGCCGGCAGTTCTAACTCGCCAGCTGCTCCTTGGAAACCCTGTACAGGGTCGCTATGAGTCAGAATTGACTCCATGGCACATAACCACCACCACTATTAGTGCGTCCGTCAGACTGCAAAGTCATTTGAACTGCAAGGTCAGTGGTTCAAGCTCACTAGTCGCTCCGTGGAAACATAGGGTCGCTATGGGTCAGAGTCAAGTCGACAGCACTTAACAACAACAACCGCTAGTTTCCTAGGGTGCAGCAGTGATCACAAAAACAAGGCCTCTGCCTTCATGGGCCTTACATTATAACCACGAACATTAATAATAGAAGATAAATGGTAATGTAAGCATTATTAAAAGTAAAGTTTAAGGGCAGCTCATGGAGGTAAGGAGAGAAGGTGTCTTTACGGAAGTGATGTTTGAGCAGAATTGTATAGATATGGGGGAAGGCAGTCCAGGCAAAAAAACTGCAATGCAAAGGCCCTGGGGACACCATCTGAGGACCAGGAACAAGGTCAGTGTGACTGGGGTAAGGAATAGAGGCCAGGAAGAAAGGCACAGAAGTGGGGTATTGGAATAGTTAAGAAGTGGTTCAACTTGAAGATTATGCTGAATCAATCACAAAATGTAAAATATTATATGAGACCACGGTTACAAAAAGTTATGAAAAGTTTATCTTGATGAAAGAAACATTCCGTGATGGTTACCTGGGGTGGGTGAGAAGGGAAAATTATTCACGGGCTAGAGAATACACAAATGGTAACATGGGTGATGAGGGAGGCCATATCCAAGATGGCCATTGGCAAAGGAAAGATGAAAGTAGAAGAAGACTCATGGAAGAGTGCAAGAAGGGAAGTGCATTGAGGTAAATACTGTTAACTTATGGTATGGAGGGGGTTGCAACCATTGGAATGAAACGAAGTGTACGATGTGTTGAATGGTAAACTGACAATCTGCTCTATTAACCTTCACTCAATTCACAACAAACAGTTAAAAAAGAATTGCTTCAATTTTGAACGTTGTTGTTGATTGATTGTGGAATATGAAAGAAAAATATTAAGTCTGGGCTAATAAGTAGATTTCATCCAGAGCCATTATCCTGACATCCTTGTCAAGAGAGCTGTGATCAAATCTCAGACTGACTGCTAAACATAGAAATAAGATTCTTCTGGTTCTCTCCAACCACTTCCAACCATCACCTCCAACCCCGGTCCACACCTGTGTCCAGTTCTCAGGAAACTCCCTTGACCAGTCTTTCCAGACTCTACTCTTCTGTTCTCCCCTGACAATCCCCCACCCCTGCCTGTCCCTGCAGCCAGATTTACTGCCATGGGAAACTCCTGTATCAAGTTCAGATGGCCAAACTCTTCCATGATGACAAGCAGTTTGTGGACATGCCACTGTCCAAGACCCCAGGTGAGAGAGTAGACTCCATTTTCTACAGAACCTTCCACCCAAAGGTGGCTGGAGGCAAGGCCAGGCAGAGAGGCTACTCTGGCTCAGGGAGGGAGTTGAGGTGGGACTCTCCTGACCCCACCTCTCCATTGCCCTCCAGACCAAGTCCTGCACAGTTTTGAAGAACTGGCCAGTGTACACAATGACAGCATCCCTAAACCGCTCCTGCAGGAGTTTGTTAGAAATAACTTCCTGGAAGCATGGCAGGAACTGCAGCCCTGGACTCCAGGGGACTGGAAAGACAGGTAAGGCCCTGGACAGGGAGCAGGAGAGGGGCACCTGGGGCAGGGTTGCTTCCCTGAACCTTGTGGGGCTCGTCCTCTTCCAGCCCCCAGTTCTTGCAGAATATCTCAGATGCCAAGTTGCGAGCCTGGGCAGGGGATCTTCACCAACTCTGGAAGAAACTGGGAAAAAAGGTACTGAAGCCCTAGACCTGTCCCCAGACCTGGTTGATTAGAAGGGCCCTGCAGAGGGTGATGCAAACTCAAGCCCCACAGCGCACCAGGCTGACCTCCTTTCCTGAGGACACCCATTCCTCCCCACCCAGGTTCCTGCACTAAATCCCTCTAGAAAGAGAATTTCTGAAGGAAGGTGCTCACTAACTTCTAACCATTCACTTCTGCCCAAAAGCCTTCCCCACAGTGCCCTAGGCAAGCCTAGCCGGCACTGCCTTCGGGCCACCCCTTGCTGCCTCTTGCACCACCTGGTTAACTGATCTGTCCACTTTGGAGCTCCTCAGGCAAGGACTTTGTCTTGTGAATACTAATTGTCATGATTACGGCTGACCTCTGTGCTTGGCACAGCCTGTTTTATCTCTTTGCTCAGAAGTGCAGAGCAGGCAGTAGTTGGCCCAAGTCTGCACAAGTGGGTGTCCCCCTCCCCCCCCAGTGGTACTCAGTTCCCCTACATTTGCTGGGGCTGCCTAGCTTACCCAGTTCCTTGGAAGAGCCCTGTGGACCCAGTTCCCTGTTAACCTCAAAATAACTGAGATCAGCTGACCTTTTCCCCACTAGCAGCCCCTCCCCCGCCACACACAGAACTATGCAGGGGACGAGCATAGAACATACCTGATGGGGACACACAGAAGCCCCCCAGCAGGGTCTCTGGTCCCACCTTTGCTTTCCCTTCAAATCTAGACAAAGGGTTGGGATTTTGTCCACACCTAGACCAGAGAATGGGTTTGGGGGCTGATCCCCTGGGCAGAAAAATGAGAGCTCAGGGAGCCAGGAGGGAATACTTCACCCCCCTCAGTTCACCTGGATCATAACAGTGGTGGAATACCTGCCTGGTTGGGTGATGGGCATTATCCATACCCTCTTATTTAGCATTTAATGTTAAATATTTACACTACAGAGACAGGCAAGTGGAAGGTGAGGAGGGCAGATGGGAGGTGAAAGGGCGGGGCTCCGGGCAGCCCTAGGCCTTGATCTTAGTCACAGGCTAGTCAGCATGCAACCCCAGGCCTTCTAGCTCCTGCCAAGCTAAGCAAGGCTTCTCCTCAATCCACTCTCTGGGGACTCCGGGTTTCCTAACTCCAGATAAAGCCAGAGGTTCTCAACCAGCCTGAGTGCTTCTCTCTGATCTACTCTAAACACCCTTTCATCGTACCTGGTGGGCGCTTTGCTGAGTTCTACTACTGGTAAGTGCAGGGGCCTGGTGGGGAACCATGGACACTGGACGTGTCCTGAGCAGGGTGGCCTCTGGTGAAGTGTGAGCTGTCCCTTCCTTCAGGGACTCCTACTGGGTGATGGAGGGTCTGCTCCTCTCGGAGATGCCTGAGACAGTGAAGGGTATGCTGCAGAATTTCCTGGACCTGGTGAAAATGTAAGAGGGGGTCCAGTAGGGAAGAGAAGCATGTGTCCATGCTTGGGACTGGCCAGGCCTCTGACACCAGGACAAGGGGCATCTCAGCAGCCTTCCTTCTTGGCAGTTACGGCCACATCCCCAATGGCGGGCGTGTGTACTACATACAGCGAAGCCAGCCCCCACTGTTGGCCCTGATGATGGACCGCTACCTGACACACACCAATGACACTGCCTTCTTAAGGTAGGTCCTGTCCCACCTCACCTCACCAGCACCACCATCCAGGACTGTGGGGCCTCCAGGAAGAGGGTGGGACAGGGCCTTGGGCTGAGGTGGTGCCTGGCTCCACCACAGGGAGAACATTGGGATCCTGGCCTTGGAACTGAGCTTTTGGAGTGAGAAGAGAAGTGTCAAAGTGAGCTCCAAGGGAAAGAGCTATGTTCTGAATCGCTATTATGTTCCTTATGGGGGACCCAGGTGAGAAACTGTGGGGCCTATCCTCAGTCTTGTGTCAGTTCATGCTGGTTTGAGCACCATATCACCCCTGGGAAGGAGTGTAAGTGGGTTAGCTTGACCTCTGGAGAAAAGAGAGCCCTGAGCAACCCATGGCTATGAGGGGATAGGGCAGACCCCCTTGGGACTCAGTCTCATCCCCA
Organism: Chrysochloris asiatica; assembly: GCF_000296735.1. NCBI lineage: Eukaryota > Metazoa > Chordata > Mammalia > Afrosoricida > Chrysochloridae > Chrysochloris > Chrysochloris asiatica. Next base: position 31,313,425 of record NW_006408526.1, on the reverse strand, counting down.
GTCAGGATGGCTCCAGGCTCCAGGCTCTAGCACAGAGGGGCTACTTGCCTACCCGGCCAGACAACTCACCTCCTCTCCTTGCCAGGCCAGAGTCCTTCAGCAAAGATACAGAGTTGGCGACCACCTTGCCAGAAGGTGAGTGGCAACAGGGTGCCGGCGGCCTCAGGGCTGAGACAGGGCATCTGTGGGGTGTGACAGGCCTGGCCATGCTGCCAGAACTGGCCAGGTACCTGCTCTCTGTCCACAGGCGACCGGGAGGCTCTATGGGCTGAGCTGAAGGCTGGAGCCGAGTCTGGGTGGGACTTCTCTTCCCGCTGGCTCTCTGGTGGCCAGAACCCCGACTCGCTCAGCAGCATCCGAACCAGCAAACTGGTACCTGTCGACCTCAATGCCTTCCTGTGCCAAGCGGAAGAGCTGATGGGCAGCTTCTACTTTAGACTGGGTGAGCACCCAGGGTAGGACAGGGAGAGGGACTGGTGAATTCCCTCTAGCTTCTCAGCCTGCTCAAACCCTCACCCTTAGTACCACCTAGTAGTAACCCACCCTTGTCTTCTCACCTCTCCTCTCTCCCTTCATTTGTACTTTGATGACCTCTAGAGCATGTGAAAGGAGCTCTAGTAGCATAATAGGTTGCCCATTAGGCTACTAACCACAAGGCCAGCAGTTCAAATCCACCAGCAGGTCCATGGGGAAAAGATGAGGCTTTCTGCTCCCATAAAGATTATCACCTCAGAAACCCTACACAGGGTCGCTGTGAGTTAGAACTGACTCCACAGCACATAACCACCACCAGGCAGGTGAGTGGACAGACAGACAGCCTAGCCACACCACCTTTCCCCAAGTAACTGCTCTTGACTCCCTCAGGAGGCTGGGCCCAGGAACAGGCTAGTGCACACCTTGGAAGTGGTTGCAGGGCCATGTGCTAAGGGAATTTCAGGGTCTTTGAAACCTGGTGGCACAGTGGTTAAGCACTCAGCTGCTAATTGCATCAGTGGTTTGGACCCACCAGGGAGAACCCTTGGAAACTCTATGAGGCAGTTCTACTCTTTCCAAGACGCTCACCTATCAGTCAGAATCAACCTGATGGGCAATGAATAACAGTGACACCTGGAATGTGGTGGCTTCAGATAGGCATGCCCTGATCTTCAGGTCTTCTCACCCACTGGGGAGAAACATAGGCCAGAATAGAGCCCTATGAGGCATGGGGCCCAAGGGCTAGGGCCCTAGTTGCTAGAGTCTGAAGGCAGTCCTGCTTCAGGGGATGATTTCCAAGCTACGAAGTACAGAAATTTACGAGCACAGCGTATGGAGGCCATGAAGGACATCCTGTGGGATGAGGAGAAAGGTGTCTGGTTCGACTATGACCTTGAGAATGGGAAGAGGAACCCAGAGTTTTACCCATCCAACCTCACTCCTCTCTGGGCCGGCTGCTTCTCTGACCCTGCTGCTTCGGACAAGGCTCTCAAGTACCTGGAGGTGAGGGTAATCACAAGGGAAGCTCTGTGACACAAGAGGGGGACTGCCTTCGCCCTCCTAGACTCTTGAGTAGTAAGGCCTCAGTAAGAGGCAGCCACCCACCCTTTTCTAGCCTGTGATTCCCACTGGAGTCACCAGGGGGAAGCTGTGAGCCAAGAAGAGCCAGCATCCTGGCTTCTGGTCCAGTTCCACCCACAGACATGATACCCGGAACCTTTTAGGACATTCAGATCCTGAACTACAAGCATGGAATCCCAACCTCTCTCCGGAAGACAGGCCAACAATGGGACTTCCCCAATGCCTGGGCTCCACTGCAGGACCTGGTTATTAGAGGTAGGGAAGCAGGGATAAAGCCTTGTCCCCCTAAGTATAGAGGGTGTGTCTCCTCCCCGGTACTGGGAGGGATAAACAAAGGATTTGGGATCCACTTACTTTACTTCTCTCGTTCCTGTGAGCCTTCACCTCCCACTCAACACCAGTATCTACTCCCACCTGTCCCTTGGGATCAGTTCTGGATTAAGAGCAGGTTTAGCCAGGAAGGAGACCTGAGACCTAGGGCCTCTTTCCTTCCTCTGGAGAATTCAGGGTCTCACATGGGGTGGGGGTCTAGGTCTGGCCAAGTCATCCTCACTCCGGACCCAGGAAGTAGCATTCCAGCTGGCCCAGAATTGGATCCGAACAAACTTTGATGTCTACTCCAAAACGTTAGCCATGTATGAGAAGGTAAGTTGCCCTGTGCCCAGTCCCGCTGGGACTTCTTTGTGGGCATGACATGGGAAGTGTCAGCCTTTGGAAAGCCTAGGGTCAACAAGTCAAGGATGGTGGTGGCACCAAGTGGCCATTCTTGAGCACTGCAGGAGTCAGAGCTACAGGTCAGAGGGTTTCTTCTAAGGGGGTGCCCATTCCTTTGCCCATTTGGGCTGGGTGGTGGAGATGGGGGTACTGTCTGATCCTCGGCCTGCCTCTTCTCCCCAGTATGACATCAGCAATGGTGGACAACCAGGAGGCGGAGGGGAGTATGAAGTTCAGGTGAGTGGGCCAGGAGTGAACTTCTCACACATAACTCCAGGGCTCTATTGTTCCCAACTGAGCATGAATTCCCTTATTCAGGCTTCAGTTTCCTCACCTGTAGGCAGGTCCATGGGGGAGGAGCCTGATTCGACTGGTACCCCTTTGCACCTCTGGGGTTAGGCAGGCCAGAGGCCCGGGGTAGATCACATAGCCCCAGAGAACTTGACTCACTGGACATTCCTCTCCAGGAGGGGTTTGGCTGGACCAACGGAGTGGTTCTGATGCTCTTGGACCACTATGGTGACCGGCTGACCTCGGGGGCCTGGTCAGCTCTCCAGGAACCCCATTACCTGCTGGTGGCCCTCGTGCTCAACCTCCTGCAATGGTGGTGGTGATGGCATTTCCCATCAGCCTCCACTCCTATCTGGCTCCAGTTCCTGCCTCAATAAACCTCTGTCATCTCCTACCTCTCACCCGCTCTCCTGCTCTCCTCTCTCCATGAGACCGGATACCCTGCCTGCTTCCCAGCCAGCCCTCTGCTAAAGTGAGGGCAGGATAACAACCCAAGTTGAGAGTTGGGGCCTGAGACTCTTCTGGATCCTTTTTTTAAAAAAAAACAAAAAACACACCTCACTTCCATCAAGTGAATTCCATCTCATAGCAACCCTAAGTAAGATTTCCAAGACTGAATCTTCACCAAAACAAATAGCTTCATCTCTCTCCTGAACCACTAACCTTAGGTGAACAGCTTTAACTCACTCCTAACTCACCCTAACTTACCCAGAAGTCCTAACTCACAGTGCTGCCAGGGCTTGCTCCTTTGTTGTTGTTAAGTGCTGTCGAGTCGGTTCCAACGTTTAGTGACCCTGCATAGGGTTTCCCAGGAGCACCTGATGACTTGGAAGCACGGACTTTGAAATTCAAACTGACTTTGTGGTCCAGTGCATTATTAACCCACCAGTCACACCAGGGCTCAGGGCTCCTTTGTTGTTGTTGTTGTTGTTGTTGTTGTGTGCCGTGGAGTCGGTTCCAACTCATAGGGACCCTGCACAGGGTTTCCAAGGCTGTTAATCTTTACGGGAGCAGAACGCCTCATCTTTCTCCTGCGGAGCAACTGGTAGTTTCGAACTGTTGACCTTGCGGTTCGCAGCCCGATTCGTAACCACTACGCTACCAGAGCTCCTTTACTAGGGTAGAAATATTGTTTTGGGGAGAACACTTGAACTTCTTATCACAAGTATCCCAGTTTCATACACCCCACACAACCTGGGTCCCCTAAACACTTACATACTCCAAATGCTTTATTGTTCTGCTGAAATGCTTACAAATACTGAAAAACACCCAGCCCAGGCCCAGGCAACCATGGGCCCAGGTGCTGGAGAGGAGCAGGGGAGGTGGTGTTAGTGTTAAGGCGTGAAGGGCTGCTTGTTTGCTTGCTCTTTCCCTTTCCATCACCCTTCCTGGGCAGAGGGGAGAGCAGGCCAGAGCTCAGGCCCTTCATCTTCACTTCCTCTCCTACCCAGGCTTCCTTTCAGGGAGCCACTGAGACGCTCTACCCTGTACAGAACCAAGGAGGGCTGTCCAGCTTCGCCTCCCATCATACACATCGTCCCTCTGCTGGGCATCCGCTCTCCCTCCCAGGTTCATACCTTCTGGCTCTAAGCAAGGCACGAGTGGATGGGAGAGGGTTACTTGGGGCTGGCAGGCTGTGCGTCAGGGCCTGGAGACACAGGCAGGGGCAGGTGGAAGGTGCCCAGGGGCCTGGGCTGGAGAGATGGCGGCATGTACCCTTGGATGAGGCCCACAGGCTAAAGTGGGTGCTAAGTCACAGCACCATGGCAATGAGCATAACCATGGTGATGAAACAGTCACTATGGGGACCACTGAGGATGGGTCTGCAACAGGGGGTGGGGCTGGGACCTCAAGGATGACTCACCTCTTTCTCTGGCCCTTGAGCCAGAAAAAAATTTTTTTAAGTCAGGAAAATGATGGGGATGGAGTGGAGTTGAAAACTATACCGTCTGAGCCGTTACCCCACTCTAGATGTGGCTCTGTCAGCTCCCAAGACCCCTGCACAGGGAGCTGAAGCAAGAGGGGATCTTTGGCAGATTCTGGTACCATAATTTGTCCTTTACGAAAGAAAACAGGCTGGAGAATCAGGAACCAGCTCAAAGCGGGAGCTCTCTCTGGAGTAATTCCATGGCCTTCGTCCCTGGCTAGGTCCTGGAACCGTTATTGCAGATTCCAGATCTTTCTTCTCTTGGCTGGTTCTCAACAGGCTAGAGCCTGGAAACTCTGAACCACACTCCTCACAGAATATGACAGGCCTTGTACCCCTGGCCCCACTCTCCCCTCCCAGGCCTGGAAGGTGCGGGGCATTGCTGTGGGGCTGTCTCCAGAGCAGGCAGAGCAGCAGGTGGCTGGGCATGGGTCCAGGGAGGCCCACAGGGTCAGTTCATGAACTGAGTGTAGCCCTCCGCCCCGGTGACAATGACATCCATCCAGATGCGCATGGCTTCTGCAGAAGGGGCCACCATGTAGTACAGCCGGTCATGGGTCTTCACACAGAAAGTGAGGCCTGGGTTTGGGCTCTGCCAAGGGGAGAGACAAGAATCTGAGAGGACTTGGATGCCTCCAAGTTTGTCCCTGCCCTTCCTCACTCTCAGGAAGCCCTGGAGCTCAGGCTGAAACCCCACCAGCCTATATGGGCTCCAGGCTGGATGTTCCTGGGTTGTCCCTGATTCTCCCAGTCTCTTTAGACACTGGTCAGGATAATACCAAGGTCAGACTAAAAGTGAATACCAAGAGAACCAGATCCAAAGGACAGAGCAAAGGGAACCAAGGGTCCCCTCTTGGCCAAAAAAAGGGGCAAATGAGAAAAGTAATAAGAGGGTTGCTGGACTCCAGGGTCCCCAGAGGAGCTCAGAGATCAGGGCATTTGGGTGGATGGTCTCTGTTTATCTATTCCACTCTATCCTCTAGTCTCTGAGGACCCTACACACCCAAGCCCACCTGCCACCATCTCCCAAGAGATAAGGAGCTAGCAGGGCTCAGGCTCAGGGGCTTCCTGTTCTCCCAGCCCACCTCCCACCTCCTTCAGGCCTGGGACAGGGGGTTGAGGGGAGAGTCAAGGGTCAGAGGCTGGTGGGGTACAGGAAGCATTAATAAGTAGTAGTTCTGGTTACAGGTATAGGTGGTACCTCAGTCACCATAGTGAAGCTGAAAAAGCTCTTCTGGGGAAGGGGAGAGGGAGAGAGGAAGAGAAAGTTTTAAAGAGGACAAGGACTGGGCAGAGCCTCTGAAGAGGAAATATTGCAGGCAGGCCTCTGCTCCCAGAGCCCTCTGGGCCCACCCTCCCCAGACCAGTCCCCCCGGGCCCCTGGCGCCCTCCACCGCTGACCTTGGCTGCACTACGAAGGTGGTCATAGTACACCTCTTCAATGGCCTGGAAGTAGATGACCCCCTTCAGCTTCGTCTCATGCTTGTCTGCAAAGGAAAAGAAAGGCCAGGCTGAGGAGGCCTGTTGCACCTCAGGCGAAGTCCCACCACTGACAGTTCCCAGGAGCCTCAGTTTTTCCATTTGGGAACTGAGGTTTTGGTCCCCTTGGCCTCCCAAACACTGCCTTGCACACAGCCCTGAAAGTACAGATTAAGCTCAGCCTCATTTAATAATCACAGAGAACTAACTGCAAATTAGAACCACAGTGAAATGCCACAGTGCACGCTGCCATGCTCACGGAGTAATGAGTGGGAATATAAATGGGCAGAACCCTATGGACAACTTGGCCATGCCGCTCAAAAGTAGAGAGGCATTTACCCTTTGACCTTTTGACCGGATGATTGTACAAAATGAAATGTACAAAATGAAAAATGTACAAGATTATTTATTATGGGTAGCCACAAAAGACTGGACACAAGCAATGGGTCCATCACCAGCAGATTAGTAAACAAATTATAGTATACCACTCAGAATCATGAAAAAGACCAGGTGCACTGGTCGGATAGAGACTAGTGGATCCCCCTAGACGATGACCCTTAGGCACCCTTCAGGTCTAGAAATGAACTCAATTTTCAGTCCAACAATAGACAAATCTAACAATAACACTAGTGACCTATAATACCTTAGAATTAATCAACCAGTGGAGACCAACAGGGAAGCACTTACCCCAGGACAAAGTTCAGAAAGGTTAGAAAAGGAGGAGGAATGGAAACAGGAAACACAGGAAGTGGGATAAGTGATGAGGTGAAACAAAATGTGCATCAACTGTGAATGGAAAATGGATCTAGTCTGTAAACATTCACCCAATTCACAACAAGAAATTAAAAAAAATATAAAGCCTTGAGAAAGGATGGAAGAAGTTTTTAAAAAATTATAGTGCACCATATGATGGATACATAAAATGACCAAGAAATTCCAAACATGGATATACTACAGAACTATACCTCTAAAAGACACAAAATCTATAATGGCTACAGGGGAAGGAGGAGGGAAAATTATTCATGGGCTAGAGGGTAGACACATGTTAACATGGGTGACAGGGCTGGTAATATACAACAAGAGAGAAGTTAACAGAGGAAAGATGAAGGTAGAGGGAGTCACTGGGAGGAAAATGAATAGAATAAATACCTCCAACTGATGGTACACAGAGGAGATTGCAATCACTTAATGAAGCAAAGTATATGATTTTTTTAAATGTAAAACTAACGATCTGCTCTGAAAACCTTCACTCAATTCACAATAAAAAGTTTGTCTTTTTTTCTTAAAGGGATTGCAATCAATGAGATGAAACAAAATGTGCATGAATTGTTAAATGAAAAACTGATCTACTCTATAAACCTTTACCCAATTCACAATAAAAAGTTAAAAACATATAAAGACTTAAGATAGGATGGGAAATAAATCATAGTGAGCCATATATAGAAAAAAATTCTAGTATACCATTTGATGGATATATAAAATGACACAGAAATATCTGCTGTAGGTATGGTACAGAAATATATAAAAGTACATCCAGATAGAAATATCTAGATACAGATATATCTGATTGGAAACGGTCTCTAACATGTAAGGAGGAAAATAAGGAACGTAGTGTATGTGATCTTTTGAATAAGAAAAAAGAGAAAGTCAAAATAGGTGTTTGCATTGGTTCAGATTCTGAATAAATTCCAAAAGGACACACGAGAGATTAATGCAAGTTATTACTTGCTGGAGCAGGGGCATAATTCTCGATTATTCTGTGACTTCTGAACCATATGAATGCATTTACCTATTACGCTAAAATTTCAGAAGGAAAGGAGGGCTAGGGTAGAGGGATGAGGTAGGAAAACCAGCAAAACTGGAGGTGACAGCTCAGGAGGTGGGAGGAGAGGCCTGGGCCTTCTTGTCTGTGGACACACTGCTCAGTGCACTGCGGTGCTGGCCTTTACAGAGGGCTGGAATGTTCATGGAAAGGTCTCGCAAATCACTGCTCAGGTCTGAGAGATGGAAGCATGCTCTCCCCATGGGCCCTTCCTCTGCCCTCCCTGAGTCCTCATTCCCCTGGATCACTGCTAGAGTCTCCAAACGTGCCCAACGCCATCCTCTGCCCCTTCAGCCCATCCTCCATGATACTGAGCAGGAAGCTTCCTAAAGCAAGTCTGATGCTCAGATTCCCCAGCTCATAAACTGCAGAAACCAGCAGCCCCCTGGGTTTGGTGGTGGTGGTGTGCCATGGAGTCTGGAGGGTTTCCGAGGCTATACATCTTTACAGGAGCAGAAAGTCTCATCTTTTTCCCACAGAGCAGCTGGTAGATTCGAACTGATGACCTTGCTGCTAACAACCCAACTTGTAATCACTACACTACCAGAGCACGTGGGTTTGGCAAAGGCTATTTATAGATCAGTGCCAACACTGCCCTCCAGCTGGCCTCACAACCCTCCCCAGCACCAACCATAGGTTCTATCTTGCCAAGGTTAACATGCTCATTCCCTTAGCAACATGCAACCATTAGAAGGTCTCCTCTAACCCATTCCCTTGGCAAGATAAGTAAACTTCAAGACCCATTATGAATGTCCACCTGTGATGAACGCTTGCACACTCTGAAGCTCCCACAGCACGAGCATCCTCTACATAGGACTTCCTATGAATCTGTACCCTCCTTTACCCACCTGTCGGTCTACCTGCCTCACACCGGCACCCATATGGCTGGCACACAGTGGGTGCTCAATGTTGAATGAGTCCTAAGCCCTGGGATTCAAAGATACGCCCAAGACATTTCTCTTAGGCATCACCAATCCAAAGGGAAAGAAAGTGCAACTCAGGGTTCAAATCTGCCATTACTAGCAGTGTGATCTTGGGCATGGCTTAGGGGGCTCCATTAACAGGGATGAGCCATAGGATGTCATGACGATTAGATGAGAGAGCACATTCAGAGTGTTCAGCATGGTGTCTGGCACACAGTATGGGACACTCACTGGTCATTACATCACTATCCTCTGGGCTGATGTCACATAGCAGAATGGACCTGAAGTAAGGCAGGAATCAGGGAAGGCAGGAGCCATCCAAGTGAGGTGGGTTCTAACCTGGACCCTGCAATTGGGAGGAGGACCCAGCAAAGGCAGGGGGCAGGTTCAAGGCAGGAAGTGACAAGGCACAGCCTGGGCCCTGATCCAGCTGCAGGTCCATCCCCAACATCTCCCCTGTGGACAAGGACCAGTCCCACCCAATCCAACACAGGCTTTCAAAATCCTCAGTCCTTCTAGCCACCATTCTGTCCCCGCCCCATCCCTTCAACAAGCTCCTGCCTCCACTTCCTCTACTTCCTTTACCACCCACCCATCCTCTGGCTTGCCACCCCAAGCATGGCGGAAACCTCTTGACAAGCCCATCCCTAAATCAAACTAATGATCTCTTGGGTCCACAGCATTCTTGGCCTTGTTGCAGCATCTGCCGTGGCTGTGACACTCCCTGCTGTTCTGGCCGGCTTCCTTCCCTGTTTCTGCCCTACTTCTGAGCCTGGTCTCCTTTGCCTAGCACCTAGCAAAGGTGTTAGTCTTGGTGCCAGCTTCCCATCTCTGGCCGCTTCAATAAGGGCAGGCCAGACCCATGGGGCTGCGACCCTCTCTCCCGCTCTTCTCTGCTCTGGAGTTGATGGCTCAGGTTCAGTCTGGGCTCTGCCTCTCTGGAGCTGTGAGACCTTGGGGTTTTTGGGGTTTTTTCACCTTGGGCATTTTACTTAATTTCTCTGGACCTTGTTTTCCTCATCTGTAAAATGGGGATAAAAACAGTGATTTCCTCACAGGGTTATTCTGAAGAGTAAATGATGATACATGCAGAGTGCCTAGCATAGCACCTGGCCCACTAGAAATACTGGTATTGTTCCAACAAATTCAATGGTCACTTTCCCCTAACCCTGACCAGAGTCACTCCAAGCTCAATGTGCCTAAAATGGAACTCTTTTCCCCAGGCCTGCTTCTCCCTCAACCATTAAAGTCCCTTTGCTTTGCCAGTCTCTGCCTCTCCCGCCTCCCCACACCAGGGTGGTGAGGGAAGGCTTCTTAGAGGGGGTAGAAATTGATAAGGGACCAGGTTAGAGGTTAAAGCTAGGCATCCCAGGCCTGGGTGTCTCTGGCACCAAACCTTCCAGATCCCTCCTTCCTTCCAGGCACCTAAAAGGATTGCACTTCCTGGCTTTGGGGTGGATGGGAGCAAACAGTCCAACCATGGGGTTGGACAGATGTGTTACTTTCTGGCTTGGGCATTTAATGTTAATGCAAGACACACCAGGCCTCTCTTCCTCTAACACTTCAACCAACGATGTTCCAGAAAGGTGTGAGCTCTGAAATAGACTATTCTGACGGGTATGAGTCCTCACTAACCCACAGCAGAATCAGGAGCAAGAAAGAAAACTTAGTAGTTTCAAGCCACTAGGGCTTAAGGATTGGTTGTTACTACAGGACAATGAGCCTTTCTTGACTAGGGCATGAGACAGCATCCTACGCTCTGTGTGAGAAAAGTCCATAGAAAGTTCTGGCTGGACAACCACACTGGAGTCTGGAGTAGAGAGAGCTAAGGGGCATGCTGGGCCAGTCTGTGCATCCCCATTGCTGTCCTGAGGACTGCTTGGTGCTGCTCATCTGCACAGCTTAGAGCCCCAGAAGGAACTTGGCCAAGGGGTATCCCCAGCCCAACCTGGACCATGAGGGCCCCATCTGCTAGGGTGTCCCCTACCTGCACATTTCTTTTGCTTTGTTTCAACTTTTTGTTCAGTGTCTGCCTCTCTGACATTAAGCTCCAAGGGGCAGAGTGGTGGCCCTCTTGCTTACCCCTGAAGCCTAGAACAAAGCCTGTCACTTTCCAGTTGGTCAAGGATATGAGTGAATGACAGCAAGAAAGAAATGGAGGTGAACCAGGTACACTTTGCACATTTTACAGAGAGGGGAGATCAAGTCCCAGCCCAAGTCTCTAGCCCTCAACTTGGAAACCTGGCTCCTTTCAGAACCACAGGAAACAGCCACCAGCTGTCTTAAGTGACAAAGCCCAGGACTCTCAGTTCTGTCTGGTCACCAGGGTAGTCTCACAGAAACTCACCCACATAATAGGAAAGGGTGCGCTTGATCCGGTCAAAGACAAACCAACGCTTCTTCCATGACTTAATCTTGCCGCCCATCTTGACCAAGTAGCCACGGCAGACCTGGTAGGAAGTCGGAGTAAGGAAGAGCGCTAAATGCACAGCCCACTAAAGTCTTTCTTCCCAGAGCAATCCCTTAAGAGTGTGTTGTCACCTGTATCCCACATCCAGGACTCTGTCCCTAATAACTCCTCGAGATTGCATCCCAGGTCCTGGAACATAGACCTCTGGTGTTGGGGCAGGTACTAGAGCCACCAATCTGAGGGTCCAGGGGGTGCTTCTGACCATGGGGCCCTCTCCCCGCTCCCTGGAGCCAGCATGCCCTCTACCTTGCTGCTGAGTACAACGTGTAGGCAGGTATCGACACCATGGCCAGATGACTCAATGTGGGTCTTCAGATCAAAGTCCTCCTTCCGGATTGGTAGGTAGCGGGTCAAAGGTCGTGCCTGGGAACCAGAGGGCAGGATCAAGAGGGTCTCCTTTCTACCCATGTTATTCCTCAGTCCAGGCCAATTGGTTTCACTCCTGACCCTCCTCCCATGCCCTTTTCGTAATGAAGACACAGACCTGGCATGTCTTGGGACTCTACCTATTCTTAGACAAAGTGCTTATGGAGCTGGAGAGTCAATAATCAGGTGGGTCCCCTTTGGTGTTCTCAACATCCATAGATTCCCTCATCTCTGTTTTGTGAGCCTATGCCAACTTGGCTAGGTCATGATTTCCAGTATGGTGTGGTTGTCCTCGGCTTTGTGATGAGATGCAATTCTCTTCCATTTGTGATGCATTGTCAATTCTGACTTCTATGTGTTACAGAGGCCGAATTAGGGGGGAATGAAACATTCTTACTCAAGTCACAGCCCTGGCCCCTATAAAAGGAGTTTATCTGGGGTGGCCTGTATCACCTTTTAAGAGCTAAAAGGAGAGAGAAGCAAGCTGAGAGGTACCTACTATCACCAAGAAAAAAGAGTCAGAAGCAAAGCATGTCATTTGGACCTAGAATCCTGGTGCTGAGAACCTCCTAGACTCAGGAGACGACTGTTGCTAAGACACATGGGGATCTCCAAGGAACACTGGGCCCACAGACGTTGAAAGGAGACAAGGGCCTCCCCCAGAGTTGAGAAAGAAAGCTCTCTCCCTACAGGTGGTGCCCTGATTTCAAACTTCAACCCTCCTAGACCGTGGGAGAATACATTTCTGTTTGTTAAAGCCGCTTACTTGAAGTATTTCTATTACATCTGCACTAAAGAACTGACACAGTCAAACTGAGCCCATGGGGGCTGATGGTGGTCCACATGCAGGAGGCGCCCAGGAGAAGGCTGAAAGGGCGCAGAGCACACTCACAAAGCCGAGCTGAGAGGACTTGAGGCCCCTGAAACAGGCTAGGGAAATCCACCCCGACTCTTGATCCACCCCAGTTCTCATCTCTGAGAAGTCTGGCCATACCTTCTTCTCTGGCCCATTATCTTTCAATTCCATTTTCCCATGAGCTTTTGGAAGCACCCCTGTGTTGTAGCCCTCCCACCCACTCACCTGGGAGAACTGTTTCTCCCGCATCTTAACTTCCTTCTCCACCAGCTGCTGTCTCCAGGCGCTCTCACTGTTCAGCCTTCGCTCTACCTGCTCGCGCCTCCGCCGCTCCTCTTCCAGGGCCTGCCTCCGGAGCTCCATCTCCCGCTCCTGCCACCCAATTGGGGGGTCAGTGCCCATAGTCACCCTCTTCTCCCCAGGTGACCCACAGGAAACACTCATCTCAAAGGATCAGCCGGCATAAGGAAGCAACAGCCTCAAAGTTCGGCAAGGGCCCCACTGGTTAATGGCAAATGCCCTAAAATGTGACTGGCCTGGCTTTAAACCCTGGGTCTGCCACAACAATGAGCTCTAAACACTGACAAAATCACTTAAATGCTCTAAGCCTCAGTTTCCTCATCTGTAAAATGGAGCTAAGATTGTACTGAAACTTAAATAAGATCAGGTCTGTGCATGGCCATCACCGACGCTGACAGGACGGGAAGCACTCAATCAATAAACTGAACTTTTATCATTGTTACTGGAATTCTTAGAATATGAATTACCTAAAGAACATTTTTTTTTTGATAACTAACATATTCAGTAGCCATCACTAAGTTGAGACCCTTTGAAACCCCAAATTAGAAACATCTGTAGTAGAACTTTAAACTTTATAGGGAAACTAATCTGGCTGGAGACTAAGCCCACAACTGAAACAATGAAAGGCATTATAAGGGGTATTGTTAGGTACCACCTGGCAGCTTTCATCTCATTGAGCCCCTCTGTGATAGAGTAGAATTGCCCCATAGGGTTTTCTAGGCTGTAATCTTTATGGGAGCAGATTGCTACATCTTTCTCCTGTGAAGCCAGCCACTAGGTGGATTTGAATGAACAATCTCTCAGCAGTTCAGCCCTTACCCTCTGAACCCCTGGGGTTCCTTATAAAAGAGTTTAAAATGCCATTTAAGCAAATCATTACATACTGAGCACATCAATGATATTTCTTATACAGCTTAATCAGTGATAATTCCTTCTATTCCCTGAATTTCCATTTGTCTTTTTCCCTAGTAAGATAATTACTAGAATGTTAACCACAAAGTCAGTAGTTTGAGGCCATCAGTTGCTCCACAACAAGGGAGAAAGATGAGACTTTTCTGCTGCTACAAAGATTAACAGACTCGGAAACCCTATACAGGGTTTCTGTGAGTCAGAACCAACTCAACGGCACTTAACAACAACAAAACTTAGGAGAATCTCCTTCCCCTCTATTTGCCAAGACATGCACCCAAGTTTCATGTAAGGAGTCCTGGTGGTGCAGTGGGTTAAGTGTTGGGCTGCTAACTACAAGGTCAGCAATCAGTAATTGAGTGCAAACACTTTGCCCTACCCAGGGACCCTGCCATGCAGGTGTAAGGAAACAAAATTCCTGTGGTCACCACCAAGTCCACAGAAGTAAATGGATAAAGAGGTTCTCATGCAGGAAATCCTGGCCGCCAGTTGTGGTCACTGTACTGTACTCTTGTTTCCAATCCCCACTTGGAATAGAACACAGGCCCTTGGCGGGTCAAGGCCAACCCCTCTGGGGCTCCCACCACCTCCTGCCTCACTGGCCCAGATGCACCTTACCCTTGACTCCATGAGCCGACTCTTCTCTGCATGAGCCTCTTTCAGCATCTTTTCCATCTCCTCGATCTTGCCCACATCCAGAGCACTCGCACTGGGGGAGAAAACAGGGAAGTAAGGAAGTGTTTGGCAGGGATGGTAGAACCACATGGCCTCAGTCGTACGAGGAAGGGCAGGCAGGGAAGGAGCTTAGCTACCTGGACATGTTGTCAGGGGAGCAGGCCGAGTTGCCCCCAGTAGAGATGCTGGTCTCCATGCTATCCGAGCTCTCCAGGCTCAGCGTATCGTAGGCGTGCTCCCCCTCGTCCCCACGCTCCCGCCCCACTGGCAGGTGGTGTAAGATGGAGTGATGCATGAGTGGGGGGAAGCCCGAGGGGCCCGGCGGGAAGGGGCCCGCCCCATGCAGGGCATCCCACTGGCACTGCGCCTCAGCTGCCGCCTTCTGCTTCAGCTCAGCCAGTCGCCGCCGTTGCTCCTCAATCACCTGCTGCCCTGCAGGAGGGACAGGAGGTGTCATGGTGGGCCTGCCCCCACCTGCAAGGACACCGACAGCATCACAGACATAGGTAGAGGCGAGCAGGACAGGTTAACACAGGGCCGCCCCTCTGCCCTCCAGCTCCCCTGAAGCCCCCATAGCTCCAGGTCCAGTTGCCTGCCAGCTGGCCACACCCGCCAGTCTGGCTTCAACACTGCTTTTCCACCTCAAGTCCACCCAGGACACTGGCCTGGTGGCATGACAACTACGCAGTGCCAGCTCCTAACTGAGGCCTGGACAGGTAGTCAGGGTCCATGCACCCAGCCTGCCTGCTGGGAAAGGGAGAAGCCTCAGGAGCACCCAGGGGTGTCAGATGCAGACCCTAGCTGCAATGCAGAAGCAAGAGCAACAACAGTAGAAAAGAAGAAGGAAAGAGGTAGAGCAAAGCAGAGGGCAGAAGAAAGCGCCACTTGAGGGGAGAAAGCCAGTTGACACTCCAACCCAGCTCAGCCCAGCCCACTTGCAGGCAGTGGGGACTTGGGTAAGTGACAGCATGCTGAAGCCTGGGCAGGCCTGCCTGACCAAAGCAATGTCCTCCATTACCAACGCTCTACCTGCTGGGTCGTCAGTTGCGAGGGGCTCGGCAGGAAGCAACTCGACTGGCATTGGGGGACCCAGGCAGAAGGTAGGGTAGAAAGACACAGACGGGATGAGAGGAGAGAGGCACAGACATAGACTTTCAAAACAACCAAAACATCCACAGGGGAGGTGTGGGCGGGAGACCACACTTGACAAAGATTCCTGGGTCTCCAGGGCCAATTATCTTAGGGAACCATCTCTGAAGGTCTCATCAAGTCCATCCCCCTGCCTCTAGACAGTGCAATGTGTCTAACCCTACTCAGGTCAGCAAGCATTGCTCTTATTTGCTGAGCTTCCTAGGAAATACAATGCCTTAGCCCTGATCCGCAAGTCTTCTGGTAAGTTTTCAAGAAATTCTCCTTTAAGTGTCTAATCGAAATTTTTTCTGTTCTTACTAATATCCCAATTCAGGGAAGAACATTCTATGACCAGTGTAAGCATGGATGAGGCAGGGGTCCCCCAGGTGAGCAGGTGGGCTGGCTTTGCAACCACTCACCCTTTTGCTGTAGGGCTAGCTGGCGCTTGGTCTCGATGTCCTGCAGCGTGGCTGCCAGGTTTCGAGGAAGGCTGCCCGTGCCATTCTGGGAGAGTAGAGCGCTCTGTAGAGGGAGGTGGAGGGCTGGGACTGGAAGCTCAGAGGGTCCCCTCCCCTGACTCCCCTGGGTGGTCTTGGCCCCTCCTCAGGTAGCAGTGCACCATCCACCACCACTACCACCACCACAATCACCACCACCATGCATGCAGCCCACCCACTGTCCTCAGACCTTCGGGGAGGGGCTCCGGCCCAGGGTAGCCACGCTGAGCTGGGAGGAAGAGGAGGAAGAGCCAGAGGAGGAGGGAAGAGGACCACTCCGGGTCCGGGGTAGGGGGCTAGTGACCTCGCCATCCATCTTAGAGCGGTAAACCTGAAGGAAAGAGAGTCTACCTGGTGAACTCTGGCTCCCCCACTGGCTAGCACTCCTCCATGTCACCTAGGCTGACTGTGATCCAAAGAGCCACCCTGGCACCAGGCCTTTGCAGCTGTCTGTCTCATTGACAACTGTGTTGAGTCTCCTGTGCCAGCCCAATGGGCAGATGTTATTGGCAACTGCCAGGCCTTCTTTCCCTGCTCTTCCTCCCTGGGCCAATCCCTGGGTCTTAGAAAGGATGCAAAGCGTTACTGTCGGTCAAGCTGGGTGGTTCCTTGTGACCCTAGACTTGCCACTGGCAGCCACGTGACCTGGGACCATGCACCTCTCTGCTCTGGGAGTCCTTCATTATCTGCAAAAGGACAGGGCAGGTTAGACTGGACAGCTGCCTAGCTCCCTCACAGCACTGACATTTGGTGAATATGGTCTTTAATAAAGGTGAAAAACATCTGACTTGGCACAGGCTCTGCTACTTCCCTGCTGTGTGGCCTCAGGGAGAGTCTTCTCTGGGCTTAGTGTTCATTATATGGTAAGGATGAGCTGAGTCAGAACATGTGAAAGTCTCTAGCCAAGTACAAGGAAGAAGCACCAAACACTTGATGTGAACCAAACTCCTCCCACAGGAACCTGGAGTGTAAGCTGAGGTCACAGACTAAGAGATAGAAGTCTTCACTCACAGTAGGAGTAATGCTTGAATGGAGGAATCTTAACCACCACAGGAGATTGGGGGTGAGACTTAGGGGGAAGACTGACTACACATAGCCCCCGTGGTCAGGCAGGCCCAGGCCCTCCATGGTGATTCTGAGGGGGGCGTGGGCATGTCCCTAAGATCATCACTTTAGGGTATTTGTCCCCCTCTGTCCTGCCTCCAAGGAGCTCTGGTGGTGCAGTGGGTTAAACACTGGACTGCTAACTGCAAAGTCAGCAGTTGAAACCCAACAGCTCCTCAGCAAAAGAAGCTAAACACTCCCAGAGAGATGGACAATCTCAGAAAGTCTGTGGGGCAGGTCTACTCTGTTGTATAGGATCACTAGGGGTCAGAATCGACACAAGGGCTGTGACTTTGGTTCTGGACCTGCCTCCAAGTGTCACCCCTGAGGAGACCACAACAAAGTCCCAGTAGAGCACACCAGCTGCAACTGTGTCAGGCCCATGAGTGTACCAGGTCCCCACATTGGTGAGCAGCTCTGGGATCGGGGGTCCACAGTCAGGGAACCCATGTAGCCTAGCCCAACACAGGGCACCAAACGGACCCCAACCTGACCACAGCTCCAGACTCCTCTGCCAGTGGACTCAGGAGGGTGTCTCCCACTACCTGTGGGGAGATCCTCAATGCCCTCCTCAGGATCCAGAGGAACACACAGTGGGGCTGACCTCCAACCTAAGGCCTGTAGCTAATGGAGCAGCAGAGCTGAGAGAAGCAAGGGGGGTTACCTGTAGCTGACGGGAGGCTTTGGCAGGCAGAGGTGGGGGGGAAGAGTGAGGGGAGGCAGCAGCGGGGCCGGTCCCCAGCCCGGCCATCAGCTCCTGGTACCACTGCTCTAAGTCTACAGCAGGGAGCAGCAGCTTCTCCATCTGGAGGGAGCATGGGGGGGTAGGGCCAGGACAGGAGGGAGAACGGAGAGGAGAGGGGAGGAAGGAGAGAGGAATGGCAGGCAGCACAAAGACAAGGAAGAGAAACACAGTGAGAAAACAGCTGCCCCAGCGTGTTCTCAAGGCAAATAGAAACAGTGAGGACACAGCTCCCAGACCACTGCACGAGCTAGGCCAGCGATGGTGACAGCAACAACAGGCAGACCCTGGGACACCACCCCACACAGCCTGGGCTGCCCTGGAGCTGAGAGGCTGGTGAATAGGGCAGACACAGACAGAGCTCCATAACAAGTGGGCCAGGGGTGGGGGAAACAGAGACACACTGACCACCAACCTTGGGAAAGGGTATGATGGAAGCGGAGGAGGAGGAGGGCAGCGCGGGAGGAAGGCAGGTGGTGGGACCCAGGTCCCGGGAGGCAGAGGCCCAGAGAGGCAGGCCTGGCGCAGGGGAGGGGGGCTCGGGCAAGGAGGCCCACATGTCCTTTAGCTGCTCAAGCGTCACGTACTTGGGGGCAAGCCAGGAGCAAGAGGGAATACAAGAGGTTAATGGTACCCAGGAGCCGACCCTGCCTGCAAGTGAGGGAAGGGGGCTGCTGGGGGCACAGAGAACATCTGAGGAAGAGCAAAGGGAACCACACCCTTTTTTGGTGACCTCCCTCATAACTCAAGGGCAACCAAGGGCATCCACAGGAGGCCCCTGGGCATATAGGTGGGCACACTCAGTGGCTGGTACCTCACTGTCAGTCAGGGGCTGGGCAAGCACACTGGGGGAGATGGCAGAAGCAGGGGGGTCCAAGCGGGAGCACAGGTGGAGAACCTCTGCCAGGCTCACATACTCCTAGGGTTCCCGGTGAGGAGAGGAGGCAGGGAAGAGGTTAACAGGGTTCAACCAGGTGCCCAATACCCCACACTCCATGCCAGGCCACAGGGCTGACACACCACATCACTGCAAACCCAGAGCAAGGTGGGCAAGGGAAGGGGGACTCAGTAGCCCACTGTGGGTGGAGATGGTTGTGAGGGAACCAGAAAAGCCAGAGCAGGGCTGACTGTCAGAAGACCCCTCCTCTGAGGTAGCCTCGGCACCCTAGCAGTCCTGACCAGACCATCGCTGGGTTTGCCCTCGGCCGGGGGCAGGCAAAGAAGCCTAGGGCAGGCTCCCAAAGTCCACTGAGGGGCAGAACCCAACACTCTGGGGCATGGGATGCACACAGGCACCATTCCAGAGGGTTCCCTGATACCCTACCCACAGGGAGAAGCTGAAAGCCCTGGCAGAAAAAGAGGATCCATGTCCAGGTTGGGACTTGGAAAGATGCCCCATTAGATTGTGGGTTAAGAAGACTTGGATTTCCATATCCATCACCCATTCTTAGACTCCTGAGCTCATCTAGGTGTTGGGGGCATGGGAGGCACTCCAAATGCATGCTGAATCCAGGTCTAGTAACTTCTGCCTACAATTTGCAGGGGGAGCCCTTCCGGGCCCAACTTCAGAGCCAACTATATTCTAGGGGTCACTGTAAAGAAAAATGAGCTGGGAGGGTCCAGTTATAAGAATTATTTAATGCCATGCAAACACATGCAAATTAATATGCAAATCGACGCACTGATTTTGCATGGGCTGCCCAGGCACTCTATGTAACGGTTGGGCAGATCAACACAGGAACTCTCTCAAGCCCAGATCAGCTAGAGCATTATTGCTAAGCCCCTCAGCTTGGCCCTGGGAAGGAGCCTTAGGCAGAAGCTCAGGAGGCAGGCAGGCAAGCAGGCAGTGGGCCCAGCAGAACACACAGCTGTGATTACCTCTTGTGCTTTAGGACAGAGCTCAGTGGAAGCAGGCAGGGTTAAGGGGACAGGGGAGGCCCCAGCCTCTGTACCCAGCCCCACCTCTGAGGACGCACAGATGAGCAGTTCCGCCTACAGAGAGGGTAGATGGTGAGGTGCCATAGCCCTCACACTCAGCCCAGCCACCCTCCCCAGGCCTGAGGTGGGTAGAGAAGGGGATGGTTTGTGCACTGAGGCAAGGAGGAAGGAGACTGTTCCTCACACACCTGGCATGCAAAGACTGGGAAAGAGCTTCTGGGCCCCAAGCCCGGCTCCAGACTGCAGTCCAGGGCACCCCAGGATCAAGACCTCTACATCTGTAACAGTCAGAGCTGTATACTACCCAATCCTTCCTCCGAGCTCCCCAGAAATATTTAATCACCTAAAACAGCAAGCTCCGTGGGCTCCTGGGAGCCAGAAACACAAGTGAAAAGAAACAGATGGAGCCACAGAGGATCAAATCCCAGACCTCAGTGCCACTCTTCTCCAATCTCTTCAGCTCAGGAAGATGTCCCTATACTACCTCACAGCTGGAGCCTTCCAGGACACCCCTGGGGCCTGAAACTGGGGCTGACCTGAGCATGTTACCTCTTTGAGAGTCGAGGTGGTCTTCGGAAAAGGCCTGCCCCCTGTGAGAGAGTGGTATCGTCTTTCCAGCGTCGCCAGTTTCTCCTTCTCCTGCAAGCCCAGAGCAGCCAGGATCAGAAAGGAGGGGAACCTTCCATGGCTGGCCAATCTCCCCAGCCCTTCCACACTCCCTTCACCCACGCTGAGGGCCCCAGCCCAGCCTGACAGGAGCTACCTTCTGTAGCAGCTGCAGAGAAGCGTTCTTGTCCCGAGCCAGGCGCTCCGAGTCTTGTACGGCCTGGGCCCGGATCTGCCCAGCCTGACTGTCCAGAACTGCCAGGCGTTCCTGCAGGACACAGGGTGGCCAGTCAGGCCCTGAGGAGACAGGGCTGTGCCCAAGGGGAGAACACAGCTGGACTTGGGTGAAGGGGATCCACCAACCATTCTGCATGGCCTCAATTCACCCCAATTAAATTCAGGCTCAATGATCAGCTCCTCCATTCTCCTCTCCCTCCCTCTGCCGATGACCCTAGTGCTACTGGTCAGAACCCAACCCTCACTGGTATCTGTCTCCCCTCTACCACATTCAGCCTCTGTTCTCCTGGTCTCCAGTCTCTTGACTTCTAATCTACTCTTCACACTGCCATACCCTCTCTTCCTGGAATGGCAATGAGGTTTTGTTGGTTGGTGGGCTTGCCTATTTGAACATTCTAATCTTTCTAAAAATATATATATTCTAATGATGAATCTGTGAGACACCTCACAACATGGTTGAACCCAGAGGACATTATGCTGAGTGAAATTAGTCACAAAAGGACAAATATTGCATGAGACTAATGTAAAAAGTTTTCAAAAAAAAAGTTTTTCGTGATAAACAGTCTATGATGGTTGGGAGAGGAGGATGGGAAATAATTTATAGGCTAGAGGGTTGACACATGTTAACATGGGTGACAGGGCAGGCAATGTACAAGAGGGAGGTTGGCAGAGGAAAGATGAAGGTAGTAGGAGACACAGGAGGGATGCAATACATAAAGTGAACAGAGGTAAATACTGTCAACTGTTGGTATATGGAGAAGATTGCAACCATGTAGTGAAGCAAAGTGTGTGATTATTTTTCATGTAAAACTGATGATTTGCTCGGTAAACCTTTATGCAATTTACAATAAAAAGTTGGAGAAAGAAAAGAATATATATACTTAGGATAATTTTTTTTTTAGTCCACAAGTCAAGTCCTTTCAGTCCTCTCTTCAAAAACAGTAAGTAGCCCTTCATTACCCATAGGATAAGGCACAAATTCCTTATCCAACACAACGACTATAGTAACTAGCCCGGCACTTGTCAGCCTCAGCCTTCCAAGATCTCTCAGCTGGCCCATGTGCTGAGAGGGTACACGTTAAAATCTTTCTAACAGTGTCCCATAGCCTGGAAGAGCTGTCTGTATCGTCTCCATCCACCACGAGCTTACCCACTAAGACCAGACCTACTACTATCTCCTCTCCAGAGCCATCCTTAATTCCCTAACTTAATTTCTTTGCTCTTTCCTCTGTACTCAACTTATATCACAATCTGCCTTGAATTATCACTACTTGTGAACAGATCTGTCTCTGCTTCACTCTCCTCTAGCCCTGCCTATAAGATCTTTTCTGTATCTGTATCCCCAGGAGGGCTCAGCACAGTGCCTGGCTCAGGGACAACAGTCAACTAAAAGGAAATGAAAAGAATAAATGAGGGGCTATGGAAAACAGTATGGCATTTTTTTTTCAGAAAGTTAGAAATAGAAGTACTGTATGACCCAGCAATCCCTCTACTTGGTGTGTACCCTCAAGATATATCCACACCCATGTTTGTTACAGCACTATTCACAATAGCAAAAAGATGGAGACAGCCTAAATACCCGTCAACAGAAGCCTGGTTAAACTTTGGTCCATACACACAATGGAATATTACACAACACTGAAGAATAACAAGAAATCTGCAAAACACCTCACAACATGGATGACCCTGGAGGACATTTTGTTGTTAAGTGCCTTTGAGTCAGTTCTGACTCATAGTGATCCTGTAGAGGGTTTCCAAGGAGGGGCTGGTGAGCATGAATTGCCAACCTTGCAGTTCAAACCAGTCTTGCAGTCCAGCGCATTAACCCACAGTGCCACACCTGGACTCCTGCAGGACATTATGCTAAGTGAAATTAGTCAATCACAAAAGGACAAACATATGAGACCACTGTTATAAAAAGTTAAGAAAAGATTTTCTTGCTAAATGAAAACATTCTATGATGGTTACTAGCGGGTTTTGTTGTTAGGTGCCATGGAATCGGTTCCGACCCATAGCGACTCTGTATAGGGTTTCTAAGAAATGGCTGCTGAGCTTGAACTACCAACCTTGAAGTTCAAATTGGCTTTGTAATCCAGCACATTAACCCACAGTGCCACGCCAGGACTCTATAGTAGGGGGTTGTTGTTGCTGTTAAGTGCCGACAAGTCAGTTCCGACCCATAGCGGCCCTATAAAGGGTTTTCAAGGAACAACTGGTGAGCTTGAACCACCAACCTTGCAGTTCAAACTGACTTTGCAGTCTAACGCATTAACCCACACCAGGATTCAACTAAGGGACAGGAGCAAGGAATTATTAACAGGCTAGAGGGTAGACACATGTTAACATGGATGACAGGGCAGGCAACATACAAGAGGAGGTTGGCAGAGGAAAGATGAAGGTAGCTGGAAACACAGGGAGGAATACAATAGTTAAAGGAAACAGAGGTTAGTACTGCTAACTCATGGTACATGGAGGGGATTGTGATCATTGTAATGAAGCAAAATATATGATCTTTAAATTGTAAAAACTGATAATCTGCTCTATAAACCTTTGCTCAATTCATAATAAAAAGTTGGGGGGAAAAAAGAAAAGCAGTGAGGCATAAAGATGGAGGTGGCTGGGAAGAATCTGCTGGGTTAATCCGAAGAGGGCCAGGTCCTAAAAGAGAGCCTTAAACCACCACTGTTAGGAGCAAAACGTGAGAGGCTAAAGAAGGGATGTGTCCTAAATCTGGGGTGAGTCAAAGCCTGAAGCAGGCCAGATGGCAATCCTCACTACCAGAGCTCCTGTTTAAGAAGAACCTGTTAGGGGTCAGGAACTCTCCTAATGCTTTGCTTTGTTACTTCATTCAATCCCTACCATAGCCATATGAAACAGGTGTCTTTATAGAAGCCCATTTTACATATGAGGACACATTGTCGTTTTTAGGAGCTGAGGTCTCACAGCTAGTTTAGAGGTAGAGCTAGGATAAGAACCAGATCTGCTGGACTCCAAGGCCAAGACTTTGAACCACTTCAAACCAGCAGAGAGGACAGGAGAGCTGGGTAGGGCTCGGGGAGTGGGGAATGGAGGTTGAGCAAGGCTCGGGAGGAAGAGCATGGGGAAGAACATATCCTAGGTCACAGTGGCTGAGTTCCAGTTACCAGGGGCCAGGGTGGGTGTGAGGAGGAAGAAACAAAAGTCCACTACTGCTGACACCTCTCAAACTTCTTGTAGCTCATATCCACAGGGCCTCTAAGGAAAGGGACTGGCTGATCAAAGACTCCCTGCTACATTCCCTCCAGAAAGAGAGAGGGAAGAAGGCAAGAAGTACCAGTACTCGGTACCCAGCCCCAGGACAGCAGAATGGAAGGGTGAGCAGACCTGAGTTCTAATACTGATTCTGAAGTTTATGAACTGGAAGGCTTTGAGCAAATATGTAACTTCTCTGATCCCTAGTTTCCTTGTCTGTAAAATGGCTATCAGACTGCTTGCCTTGTGGACCATCCTAAAGACCACATGAGACAAACTGAGGAAGCCTCTTGGCTGGGCAGATGCCGGGCGCATACTCATGTGCTTAGGAAACGCTCACTCTTTTCCATCTTCATCAGCCTCATAGCTGGAAAGTGGACACACATGTATAACAAGCAGCTTAGGGAGAGAAGCAACAGACATGGACATGTGTGCACAGACAAGCCCCAGCCCTCAGGGAGCCATTAGGGCCATCTCCCCCATCCTCTTCCTCCACAGCTTCCTAACCATTGTTCAGTACCAACCTCCTTCCAGAGGCCTCTCTGATGACTTTACTCCACCCCGACACACACACACACACCTGCTCCACTCCACCTGTCGCCTCCCGTACCTGCTGTGGCTGAGATCAGGAACAGACATCACAGCATCCAGGGCTTCAGAGCCAGCCAGGACACCCAATCCCCTCATTTTATAGTCAGACAACTGGGGAGCCTTAGCCAAGTCTGAGCTGAGCCAGGCCTGAAGCCTTTCTAGGGCCCTGTGGGCTCTTATCTCCAGATCCCAGGTCTTTATGTATGTCCCATCACTTTCACCAGACAGAGCACTCTACAAGGGCAAGGGAAGGCCTCCTTCCCAAAACATCGTCCCTGCCCGGCCAGGGACCAGACTGTGAGCTGAATCCGCTTTGCACTGCTATGCTGAGGGCAGGCATGCCCACTAATCACAGCTCTTGTTCGCTGAGTGTTTACAGCCATCATATCCTACACTGTCATTTCCTGCCCTCACACCAGCCTGCTATCATTCTCATTTTTCAGGTGGGGAAACTGAGGCTCAGAAAGGTGAGATTCACACGGGCTCCTGTCCCTGCCACCCTGCCACCTCCGGGGCACACCTTCCTCTTGGCAATGCTGCGGTGCAGCTCAGCCTTGCTCCGGAGCAGTCCCTGGCTGGCCAGCTCCCGCTCCTCCTCCACACGGCTCTCCCGCTCCAGCTGCTGGAACTCCACGTCTTCGAAGAGCTTCGTTTCAGTCTCCAGGGCCTCCGCCTCCTTGAACAACAGTGACCAACGGGGTTGGGGATGCTCGCAAGGCCACTCCAGGCCTGGAAGGGCAGATCACAGAGGTGTGGCTTCTGGGGTCTGGGCCTGGGGAGATTGAGGAAGGGACCTGCTCCCACCCCACCCAGCCTCTCTCCTCTGCTTGGCTTTGTCCTCTGAAGCCAGAGCAACTAGAAGGAGAAGACTGATCCCACCCCAATCCTTCCCGGTCCCCACCAAGCCACAGCACCGACCCTGGTGTTCGGCAGGTACTGCAGGGGCCAGGTGGTCCCGTCCCACTGCTTTCCTCTTCTTTCTGGGCGGGTGGCCCACGGGGGCCAGGGAAGGGGGGCTGGTGGCACTGACCCTTCTCAGCTGCTCCTGTAACTGTTCCCGCACTGACTCGGGGCAGTTATCGAGCTGCGTCTGGAGCTCGGCGTAGAGCGCCTGGCGGGCCTCCAGGTGCCTCCGTCCCGCAGCCAGCTCCGCCCTCTCCTGGTCGGCGGGAGGGGGGAGGGCGGCACAGGGGAGAAACAGAACACACACTCCTCAACTCCGGCCCCGCAGGGGCTCGAGGGGGCAGCAGGGCAGCAGCACAGGGCAAGAGACTTGGGACCAGGTGTGGGGGAGAGGAGAGAAAGGGAGGCAAGAGGAAGGATCAAAGAGGAGAACTACCAAGAGAGAAGAAAGAAATGCACAGAAAGGGGAAATGAGGAAGGAGAGAGGTGAAGAACGGGGCGGGTGTGAGACAGTGGTAAGCGAGAGACAGGAGCTGTGGTGCAGGGACTGTAGGGACAGGACTCAGGCAGAGAACAGGCACCGGGCAGAAATTGTGGTCTCTTGCAGCCCCTTCAACCACAAGTGTTCGGGTTGTTCCTTAGAAAAGGCCCTCCATTTGTTTTCTCACCAACCAGTCAAGATCAAGCTGGTTTTGCATCATAAACCAAAGGGCCCCTAGCCCCTCAGCCCTCCTTCTTCAGCCCAGAGACCAAAATTTAACCCTAGGAGAAAGGTTAGGGGCGGTGAGGGTTAAATACAGGGGTGAGGTGTGAGTCAGGAGCTGAGGATATTTAAAGCAGTGCAGCAAGGGGACCCCAGTCCAACCCCCTTGGTCTCCCTCCCTACTGCCCAGGAAGGGTGGGGGTGGGTGCTGGGGCTGCAAGCTGAGCCTCAGCAGGGAAGAGGGTACAATTAGTAGCCGTTGCCATGGTAATAGGAGCCCTAAGAGTGGGTACAGAGAGGAGGTGGATGGCTCTGTCTGGGGTGAGATGACACCTCTGAGGGTGGAAAGGGGACGAAGGGAGGAGTTGGTGAGTCACCCCTCCGAAGGACAGGCACAGGAGAGACTGTCATCACTGATTCCCAAGCCAGAGTGGGCTGAGGAGCTGGGGGCTGAGGGCTGAGACTGGAGAGGGAAGCTGAGTGAACCATCCCCACCACCACCCTATCCCCACCATCACCACCACCACCACCACCAACTCCAATGACCTGGCCCAGAATGAAGGCAGAATCCAGGCCTCCAGGTCACGGAGAATTGAGGTTAAGTAAGTTCCTTGAGAAATGCTGAGCTTCACCCCAGGAGTAAGCACCTATACTGAACCCTGATGAACCCTGTCTCCCTACCCACACACCCACCCCTCTACCCTCTCCTCCCTCCCTGCAGAAAAGGACCCAATCAGGTTAGTCCAGGGTCCAGGTACTTCCCTATACCTGGGCTGAGCCTTTAAAATACCCTCTGCTTTGAAGTCCTGCAGGAGTCCTGTAGGAGAAGCACTGGACTGCTAAGTCAGTTTGAACTGCAAGGCCGATGGTTCAAATCCACCATCCACTCCTCAGAAACCCTATACAG
Source organism: Chrysochloris asiatica (assembly GCF_000296735.1). NCBI lineage: Eukaryota > Metazoa > Chordata > Mammalia > Afrosoricida > Chrysochloridae > Chrysochloris > Chrysochloris asiatica. The sequence goes on along the minus strand of NW_006408526.1, from coordinate 31,286,549 downwards.
GATGGTTATGAGTTGGAACTGACTCAATGGCACTTAACAGCAACAATGATGTTTTGGGGTGGTTTGAGGTGGAAGAGGCTTACCCATTTTCACTTTCTGGTTAGGGTACTGAATTTAGGAAGCCCCAGGTTTGAAGTAGGAAGAGTAGCTACTGTATTGGCAGATAGTTCTCCACAGGACATGTAATGATGGGGCATACTTATCCCGCTGGCATCAGGTAGGGGTACTTAGACAGCCTGCCTCTCTGTGTTGTATATAAAACTGCCAACATTCTGTGAAGGCAGTAACTGAAGTTTTGCCAAATGGGAAGAGCTCCTCAGTCAAGCAATTTCCCCAACCTTATGGCCTTCTTGCAGTAAGGTTGAGCTGTGTGCCCCTACCCATCTCTTCCTGATCAAACCCCTGGGGCTCCACACCAACAAAAGAAGGAGCAGCATTAGAGGGAGAGACCAGGACACAGAAGTGCCCCTGGAGTTAGTGCAAAGGCAGGTGTGGCCCAGCACTACCTGGGTGGTACAGGCAGTTAGGGGCATGCAGAGAGCCCAGCACAGGGATTAGAGGAGCATTAGTGCAGGCCTGGCTGGCAAGCGTGGAGTTAATCTGGCACAGAATTTGGGAGTGTGGTTTTGGGGGCCAGAGCCAAAGCTCCAAAAAATAGGGTCAAAGAATTCTTTTTTCAAAAAAGCCTCAAAATTGAAGACAGGAGAAAGATATACTAAAAAAAATAATTAAAAAACCCAGGAGGAAAATTAAATTCTTGGAAAAATACTGTCAAATCCAGAAATAGATGGCCCCTCTCCACTTCTTAACTTTTGGCACGCTGTTGGACACCTTGGGTGTGGTGGCATGGCCCCTGCAGGCTGGGACCATCTGGGATAGGAGGCTGCAGATCCTGAAGGCTCAGGGGGAGTCGAGGCCTGAGGGCCATCTCCCAAAGACCACGTCCTAAGCACTGAAGTCATGCTTAGAGGAAGAACATGACCCAGCTGGTCAGATCCAAACTTGAACCACTCCCCAGCACCAGTGAACTGTGCTCACTGCCCAAGAGGGGGCTTTGGCACTTCCTAGAAGGCACCCATGCACCCAGAGGTAGCACAGAGACCCAGACAGAGGAGGCCCCAGACACCAGCCCAACCCCTGGCAGTACCCTTCAAGCTGGTACCTTTCACAGAGGTCAAGGTCTCCTGACCCTGGAGAGGCACAGAGACCTCCTGGTCTGCAGGGTAAACAAGGTGAGCTCAGAGTGCAGGACCCCAGAGAAGGCATTTCCTTCTTCTCTCCCAGCACACTGGTACCCAAGCCTGGGCCAGGCCAGGTGTGAGTTACCTTGTCCCTCTCCTTTTGGATGCTCGTCTCCAGGGCGGCCAACTTCTCCTGCAGCTGGTCCACTGCTTTCTGCTCCTTTTGCAAGAGCGTCCGCTCAGCCTCCCTCTCCCCCTGCAGTAGTGCCCGCTCCATTTCAGCCTGTGAGCAGACACCAGGGTCTATATCAAAGCTGCAGGGCTCAGGCCCATCTTTGAGGGCCCTGCCTCTGCTTGGGGGCCTTGGGGCTCACCTCCCGAGCAGACTCCTGCAGCTGCTGTTCCAGCTCCTTTACACGGACCTTGAGCTGCTCCACTCGCCCCAGCACCCGAGCCCGCTCCTCTTCCAAAGCCAGCACCTCTCCCTGGAGCTTGGTGCTAGGTGCATCTTCATGCTAGAAGGCAAGGAAGTCATCAGCTAGAGACACCTGAAACCTTCCAGGGTCAGACTAAGAAAATGGATCCTCATTCCCAAGAGCACTTGGTGGGGTAGCTGGACTGAGACAGGAGGCAAATTTCCCCTTCTTGGGGCACAATTGGGCTCAGCCCGAGGAAATAAAGATTTACCATTGAATGTCAGGGTGGGGTGGGGCCCCAAGATCATAAAGCATATTTACAGCCTGGAAATTCACTAACACACCTCCCCTATCTTGCCTCCTTAGTTTTACCCCATTGGACCTCAGTCTCTTCCCAAAACTTGATTTTTCTATTTTTTCCCCACCCTAGGCCTCCGCTTCCTGGCAGGCTGACCCCAGCCCAGCTGGTCCCTCCCACCTCCTGCTGGGTGCTCTCAGTGCTGCTGCATTCCTCCTTGAGATTTTCCTCATCTGAGCGCTCCACACTCTCCCAAAGGCGTTGGGTGGCACCTCCAGGCTCCTCGCTGCTCCGGACAGAAGCCCCCACAGTCCCTGCAAGGCCCCTTGGGGGTCTCCAGTTGGCCATGGCCAGCGCTGCAGTGGCCTCCCCAATGCTGGGCAGCTCCCCAGCCTCAGGGGCCCCGTCGGCCCGGCTGTACTCAGCACACAAGTTCAGGATGGTCTCCAGACGCTGGCGTTCCTGGACAGGGTGAACAGAGCAGGGCATGAGGTGGGAGGCCAGCTCTCTGCTAGGGCTAGAGTCAGGCACAGTGTCCTGGCAGGAGGGAGAACTCAGAGAGCCCCAGCCAAAGGTGTCGGTGAGGCATAGGGAAGGCGGGTGGGCGGGAGGAGCCCAGCTGCTGGATCACCTGCCCACATGGCTAGTGTCTCCCGTCTTCCTGTTTCCTTTTCCTTCTCATTCTCTCCCACAAGAGGCTCCCTCATGGACACACAGCCCACCCAGACTAAGGCCCATTAGACACAGATGCTCAGGCGTTCGTGGGCACACAGATGCACAAAGACCATCTCACTGATTACCTGACACACATCCATTCTGGCCCTGCATTACCAGGCACGCACACACAGATAAACACAGTCTAGCACATACAGTGGAGAACACCAGTTCAGGAAAAGACATGCTCGGTGGCATGGACACACCGGGCAACAGACACACATGGTATCCAGTGGGTCAAGCCCCAGGTCCAGTCATCCTTGTCCCCTTCTCAACTCCAAGTCCCTCTCAGGCAGCCCTTAGCTCTGTATCAGTAGAACAGGTGACTGCTTGGTCTAGAAATCACAGGTGGGAGTGCTTCATGGCCCTGTCCCTTGATTCACACACACACACCTCCAACACAGATACAGTGACCCCCCCTCCCACCAATGACCAAGGAGGGATGGTCACAGTCCTATTCCTTGCCTGCATCCCCCACCCCCACTCAAAAAAACCAAGCCTTGAAGATGTGCCAGGCCCAGACAAGCACCCATGGCTCTTTAGGATCCCCTGACCTCCTCCAGTGTCTCACCACCTACAATTTGACTAAGATCCTGAGACGCTTACCTAGTCTTCCTCCTGCTGCATGTCCAGTTCCATGGCAAAGAGACCAGGAACCAGCATCCAGGAGGTTGGGTTAGTGTGCCAGCCTCCGCCCCAGGACCCAGATAAGTAGCCTGGGTGGGGAGGGAGGGGCAGGGCAGCAGCCTACTAGACTTAAAGTGGCAGGTGGGGCAGGTCAGGACTGGTGGAAGGTGTGTACTTGTGTATGGGATGGGGGATGGGAAGACTGGATGGAGGACATAAAGAGGTCTGGGCTACCACTCTGCCTGTACCAGGCTCACGGCCCTCCTCCAGGATTCAACCCCAATGTGGGCCAAGCACTCTCTTTAGGCCACGGTAGAAAGGAATATAATATTAATGAGAACACGTAGCAAAGGAAATGACGGAGAATCCTGCCTCATCTCTCCCTCACCAAACAAACACACTGCCCACAGTGTCAACCAAAACTGTACCTTGTCCCCAGAGAAACCTCCTCAGTTCTTGTTCTCCTCCTCAGTCCAATTCCAGGGTTCCCATCATCAACCCTCAAGAGCTTTATTCTGCGCTGAAGGGCAAGAAGACTTGGGAGGGGCCAAACCCATTCTCGTTCTGTATTTAGGCCTCGTGTGAACACACCACCAGAGCCCCTTGCACTCCCTATGCTATCTGGGGAATCCTGGCCCCCACCCAGCTCAGCTCCTGTCTCCAGACAGCTGCCCATAGCCACACCCGGCCCCTGCACACACCCACACACATGCACACAGATGCACACAATCACACAGACGAGGCCCAGCTCAGGCCAAGGTTGCTCACCCATTCTCACCCTGTTCCTGTCACCCTCCACTCCCAGATGGTCCCGCTGGGCTCACCGGGACCACCCATTTGTAGAAGTCAAAGAGCAGCAAGAAAGAAGAATTAGGGACTTTTCTAAAGAATAAGCCTCAGTCAAGGTCAGAAAGACAGGAGACTTGGATTCCAAGAGCTCACTGCACTCTGAGCCTCAGCCTTCTCATCCTGAAAACTGATCTCTAAACTGAGAAAAGGAAGGGCCCACCATCAATGGGGAGTGTTCTCCTCGAGTCACTGTGCTTAGGCAACTAAAGCAATACTTAATTTATATATTACAACAGAAGCTGTGCCCATAAAAATCAATGTAAAATTAGCATGCAAGTAAAAGAAAGCCTTCGATGTTGCAAAGAAAGTTCTTCAGGAAACCAGAACCTGGAAGCACTGAGCATTAAGGTGGACCCTGGAAGTGGAGCAGCCTGAAAAGGCCAGGCCCTGTCCCAGGTCCCCTCCCACTCTGCCAGCTGGCCTGGCTGCCTAGGCCCTGGATAGCAGGTTGCTTCCTGACATCCACTCACCAGCCTCTCCATCTCCTGCTCCCGGAGCCTCTCCTGCCGCTGTCGCCGGTGGTACTCTAGGAGGTCATCCTCATTGTCGCTGATCTCTGTGATGCTGTTTTTCCGCTCTCGGGTAACTGGCACCCGCAAGTCCCCGCTGGAGAGCTTCCTCTGGGCGCGGGGGCTCTGGCGAGGTGAAGTCGCAGTCAATGATCCCAGACTATAGGCCGGGCTCAGTCTGCCACTAAAACTGCCTTTGCGGGGTGCCAGGGACTCCCCCAGTGTGGGCGAGGGGCTCCGTGTCCTGCGACCCCGCCCGCCCAGCGTCAGGGAGAAGTCCTCTGGTGATGCTCCATGGGCTGCCCAGCGGCGGGGCCGGGGACTATCTGCCACTTCCCTGGTTAGTCTGGGATCCGGAGCTGTCCGGGTGGGCATGGGGGACAAAGCCCGGCGGGACAGTGATGGGCTCAAGGGAGGGAGTTCCCGCATACTGTCTAGGCCCCGCCGACCCAAGTGGGGGCTCTCAGGAGGCTGCAGGGTTCGAGTAGCTGACCCATCAGAAAATGTTCGGCCCACAAGTTGGCGTGAGGGGCTGGTTGTCAACATCCGCTCAGTGCCTGGTGGCTCACGGAAAGGGCTGGGAGGGCGATCCTGGAGTGTGCCAATCTTGTTGCGGGGAGCAGGGACTGGAGGCTGGATCTTGGGACTGCCTGGGATGCTGGTGGGTTGGCTGCGGGCACCGGAAGCAGGGTATTCACTCAGACTAATAGCCACCACGGGCAGCTGCCCACCCAGCCGGGGGCTCTCGTTGGCTTTGCGGGCCTCCGCCAAGACAGTGGCCGCAGGACTGTCTGTCAGCAGACCCCGGAGGCCAGGGCTGGGAGGCCGCTCATGCCCTCCTTTCCTGCTCAGATGGGGGCTCTCCAAGGATCGGGCACCACTTGGGCGGGGCTGTGGAGGCTGCAGAGCCAGATGGTAGCTAGAGGAGCGAGCGGGAACCAGCGGGGGCATAGAAGGTCCTGGCTCTTGCCCACTGGGCGAGTGGCTGGCACAGCTTCCACTGCTGGCTGGTGAGGAGAGCGGAGAGAAGGCTGGTGAGGTGTTCTCATAGCTAGAGCCCACAGACATGGCTCCAGGACTGGTTGGAGGGGACAGCAGGTAGCGCCCACCATTAGCCATCGGCGACAGTGGCGAGGTTGTAGCAGGTTTCTTGCCAGCAGCTCCAGGCTCCTCCAGCACCAAAGAGTCCATGATTTCCTGCAGGTCCTTCTCAATAGAGCTTACCAGGGAACTGTGGCTGGCACAGGCAGAGGGTCCCCGTGTGGCAGGCTGTGGGGTGTGGTTTCCATTCACCAGGCTTTCAGATTCAGCTGAGAGAAAAGGCAAAGAGGCCTCAGGTCCTGGTCTCCACTTTGGGAAGCTGTTGTATACGCATAGCATAGAGGCACCCCCACACGGCCTCCTAGCATGGCAGTGCTGTAGAGACTCTGACACTGACCAGCTGTGCAACCTCAGCCAAGCCACTGGCCCTCTATGTGCCTTAGTGCCCCCTCTGTAAGAAATAGGATGGGCAGAGTCTTTCTGGCCCTAATATTTGATGACTCAATGCAGAATTGGTGACAATGCCAGGCACTTCCAGGCCTAGTTGTTGCTGATTCATCCTGTACTAGTCTCTACTCTGCCTTGGTTTCCCCAACCTTCTATACCTCTCCTTCCGGAAGGGGTTGGGGATCTGCTATGTACCTTTTCCCAATCTAATAGGACATCCTCCAAGGCACCCCCCAGGCCCAGGGAAAAACAAAGCCTCCCGGGCTGGGCGGGATGAGAGGTGTGTGTGGCACCACTTTGTCCAGTCACAAGCAGGGGAGGGGTCTGGCGCAAATGGCTGGTTCCTAGAAGCCAGGCTGGCCAGCAACTGGGAGCAGCTCAGCGCCTCCAATTATCCCATTAAGCCTCGCCAGCAAGTGCCGGCCTTGGCCCTGACCCAGGCACAGTCAACGAACCAGGAGTCCCTGGAATCACTGCCCCCAAACAGCTGAGGGAGCGTGTGACAAGGCGGATAGTGGGAGTGAGGGTAAAATGAACCAGGAACTGGACAGAGAACCCAGGCTTATGATCCTCTCCCTGCCCCCAGGGGTAGAAAAGATTGGAGGGTGTAGGGGAGACAGCCTTTGCAAGACCGAGTGTTGGTCCAAAATTATGGGGACTGTATGGGACCCCAGTTAGAGGCCTTCATGGAGACTGAAGATCCCAGGAACCACCCAGGTCCCCAGTCTGTTTATGCTACTGATGCTACAGCCCACTAGATTTAGCTGACATATTCACTTGCCCCGGCACCGTGTTGGCATTGGTCATCCCATAGCATGCCAGCACAAAGTCTGGGTCAGGAGTCTGCACCCAGCCCCCTGACTAGGCAGCTGGGCCAACGAGGGGGCTGTGTTGTTTCCCTGGAACAATCACCAACTCTCCTCTGGGGATCAATAATTCACACACAAACTGCAGCTGCTCCACTGAGTCATCAGCTGGCATGGCCTGGCATGGGGTGGGGCAGGGCCCAAGGACATGAGCACCAACAGGTGGGACCCACCAGCGTACCATCTACTGCTTTGTCTGCCCATTAGACCACTCTCAAGGTTAAGGTCCAGGTGGTGCTGGTTCCCTGGATACAAAGGGCCAGGATCCCCAACACTAAGTGGCATCTTCCAGGGCAGTGGGGCATCACTTGGGTGGGCTGTGGGGGCTGAGACGGGCAGAGCTCCCCCATCCCTTGGGCACATGACTATCCAATTCCAGCCAAGCAGCACTGCCTTGGATCTCTCCCAGTGGCCCGGCTGCCTGGCATTCTTCACCAGTGGCCCATGGCTGGTGGCAGTGAGCCCAGATCATGGGTATTGTCCTTCCCTGACACTCAGAGTGTGGGCAAGAAGGCAGGGGGTACCACCAACCCTCTGTCTCACTGGGGTACTTACCAGGGCCAGAGGTGTAGGGGGGCCCAGGGGCCCGGCCCCCTGCTGGAATCATGCTCTTCATCCACTTGGCTTCAGCCGGGTGGTTAAAGCGGAGGAAGGTGGACTGACCCAGACACAACATACAGCCTGCAGAGAAAGCAAAAGCTTGACAGGGCAGGCCGGATCTGAGTAATCCACAACACAAGCATGCTCACCAGAGGTGTCCCTGCCAGCACCCAGTGTCCACACAGTTCACAAGTATCCTACAGGGCACCCAGCCCCATCGATGTCTAAGGCAGGGCCCTCCAGGGCATCATAGTACACAGCAGAATGGAAAGAGCCCTAGTTTAAGAATCCTAAGATCTGAGTTCTACTCCTAACACCTTTTCTTCTTAATGACTATGAGAGCTTGAGGTGAAGTCACTTCACCTCACTGAGTCCAGTTCTGTCATCAGAAAAAATGGAACTATATCACTGATGGTGCCGATTAATAAGACAGTGCATGTGAGTCAGCTTCAGAAAGCATGGGCACCCATGTCTCCTCATCCCAACCTGTACCCGCCCCCCTCCCCAAATGACTCATCTATTTGCCCCTTAAATGGACGGGACAATTTGAGCAGCCACAACTCTCAAGATCACAAAAGGCGCTCTGAGATAGGGGACGAGGTAACATGCCTGGTTCCTATCCTTGTGCAGGAGCCCTGGGAACACCGTGGGGTAAGTGATTGAAACCCACCAGCGGCTCCAAGGGAAAAGGATGAGGCTGGTTGTTCCTGTAAAGATTTAAAGTCTCAGAAACCCTAAGGAGCAGTTCTACTTTGTCCTATAGTGTCACTATGCATAGGGATTAACACCACAGAAATGGGTCTCATTGTGTGGCCCAGGAAGAACTCAGCCACTTTCTCTCTTTCTGTCAAAGCACCCTCTGCCCTGACATCGTTCTGCTCCCTGGTCTCCCCTGGAATCTAGCCAAGCCTAGCCACTGAGCACAGCTTCAGCCAAGCACATTCCCAATAGACACATGCCCAGTCCTGCCCAGGAAGTGTTAGTGCATGGAGGTGGGGGGGGTGCTGTGGGAGCCAGAAAATGTAGCCAGGGGCACCAGGAGTGTGTACAGCAGCAGGTGTGCCCACAGGCGCCTAAGCCTGGCTGGTAGAACTCCTCCTCTCAGCCATACCAGGTGCTAGAGGCCTCTTCAAATGATGCTATGCTGGGAGAAACCAGAGCCCTGATGCTGTCTACCATCCACCCACCCTTCCAATTTGCCCACACTCTGGGCCCCCAGGCCCCAGCCTCCTGTCTACCTAATCTGGTGCTACTTGGCACCCCAAGCTTCATGCCAGTCTATGCTGAGACTGGCAAGGACGCCTACATTCCTGGACGCTGAGACAGTTCAGCTCAGGCAGGCTGCAAGGGCAAGGGGCATCCTGAGCCACCACGTGGGTACCTTGGAAGGCCCCTACTGAGAAGTTCAGAAGCCTGTTGTTGGGACCCTGGACATTGTTGTAGGGTGTGGGAGCTAGCAGGCTGAGAACCTCACAGCAGACAGTCATAGTGGACAAGCTACCCACTACCTTGGCACACCCACAGATCTTCCCAGATAGGCGGGTACCAATTATTCTAAGAAGCCCTGGCGGTACCGTGGTTAAGCTGTGGTGTGGTAGCACTAGCCGCGCCTCAGGAGAAAGATGTGGCAGTCTGCTTCTAGAAAGCCTTGAAAACTCTCTGAGGCAGTTCGATCCTGTCCTATAGGGTCACTAAGAGTTGGAATCCACACAACAGCAGCGGGATGGATTGGGGTTTGCATGGGTGGTTGGGAGAGGGGAAGTCATCCCTACCAAGTCACCAATCAGAGGATCCCAGAGTAATCATAACCAAAAAAATAATACCAACACTATCCATCTAATTACAACCACAGCTGTTTCAAAAAGTGCCCTCCCCTCCTTTTCAGTCATTTAACAAGGTAATTAATGATGAGTTCATTGGGTCTAGACTGAAACATTCAACCCTAGGACAATGAGAGGAGGGGTGATAGGAGCCAGGTGTGGAAGGAGGTGGGGAGACTGGGTGGATTTCAGCCCACAGCTCCAGGCCCACCCAAGGAGGCTGCTGGCATCTAAGGACCCTCCACCCCCTAGCCCCTAACTGAGTTTCCTGCCCCCTCCTCTGCTCTGGGGGTGTGGCCATGCTGCTTCTAGGCTATAAATAGGCAATGCCAGGCAACAGCGCTGAAGCCATATTAATAGAGCGCCAGGAGGGCAGCAGGACTGAAAGTCGCCCAGCTCCTGCCCAAATTAACTTTCTATTTGCACTCAGGGGCCCCAAGCATTATCCCAACTCTGGCCCCTGCTGCCCTCAGGGGCCTGGCCAGCCTGTTTCTAGGAAGAAACCTCTCTGTCCACTCCTGCCTCATACCCCCAAACACCAGCCCATTCAAGAAATCCAAGAAACCCTTTCCATCAGCCAAATCCTAGATCCTCAGAGGGGATCAGGGCCCAGCTGTGTGCAGGTGAGGAAGGAGCTGCACATCTGGAAGGAAAAAGGAGAGGTTGGAGCCTATTTCTGAGGGAAATACACACACCTCACAGACACACAGACTCACACAGTCACACTCCCATGTTCATAGACCTACAAGCTCACTCACACTCACAGAGTGGCAGTCACTGCCCTGCTGGCCACCCAAATAGAATGGCCAAAGGGAGGCTGGGTGAGGGGGACAATGAAAGAAAGCGCCTAGGCCCTTGTATCAGAGACCCACCCTGCCTTAACCCAGGTTCCCCTCATCCTAACCAGGACCCCTCGCCCCACGGAGAGGCAATCTGTGGAGGGGACCTTCCTAGGACACGGGAAGATGAGGGGTGCACCGCTGACGAGTGCCCCCAAACCTAGACCCCACACTCAGAAATGTCCGGGACCTCACGTTCTCAAGCCCCCAAAGGGGGACCAAGGTCCCCTTCCTCTGCAGACGCCCACCCCGAAAGGCCGCCGCTCCCAATCCGCTGCCCCCAATCCGCTGCCGGGGGTTGAGGACTCACCGCCCAGCCGGGACCTCCGGGCCGCGCGCCTCCGCTAGCTCGGCCCTCCAGGTTCCCGGTCTGGCCTTTGAGGGGGCGGGTCGACCCTCCCGCGCCGTGGGCTCCAGGCTCCGAGAGAGCTGCGAGGGTGCTAGCAGCCGCCAATGCCCGGGGAGGGGCGGGCCGGCCACCACCGGCGGGGGAAGGGAGCCAGGGAGGGAGGGACAAAGGAGAGGAGGAGGGGAAAAGGAAGTGATGGAGGAGAAGAGAGGGGAGCTGGATAGAGAGGGCGGGGCAGGGCGAGGGATAGAATTAGGGAGTCAGAGCCTGAATTCTGTGCTGGGGACTGGGGTAAAAGTCGGGCAGCAGAGGAAAGAAAGGTTCACCGGAGGTGAAGTCAAATCCAAACCCACTGCGGGGGAGTTGGTTCCGACGCAAAGTGACCCTATAGGGCAGAGTAGAATTGTCCCATAGGGTTTCTAAGGCTGCAAATCCTTATGGACACAATCTCCCACAAAGCGACTGATGGATTTGAACCACTGATCTTTTGGCTGTAGCAGAATGTTTTAGGACTCGTGGTGTGGCGCTGTTGGTTAATGCAGTGGACTGCAAAGTCCGCTTGAACCGGGAGGCCTGCGGTTCAAGTTCACCAGCTGCTCCTCGGAAACCCTATACAGGGTCGCTATGGATTGGAACCCTATCCATGGCACTTAACCACAACAACAGAGTGCTTTAACTACTGTGACACCAGGACGAGGAAATATGAAATGTCAACACTGAAGCTAGAGAGTGAAGAGCCAGTAGGCTGCAGTGAAGAGACACTGGGGGTCTTACTTTGATCCCCCTCTGGTAGGAAGTTGGTGCACCTGGGGACCTGGTTTGGGGGCCAGCTCTATCCCCTGTGCTGGGCAACGTTGGGCCAAACAAAACCTGTGTCCTTGTATTTTTTATCTACAGAATGAGGAGGCTGGACTCAGTGACCTCAGAGGTCCAGCTCTGACTTTCTGTGACTCCATGTATCAGAGTGGAACTCCCAGGGAGCTGGCTGGGCCATTACTCAACCACTGTTGACAAGGTCAAGCCCCACCCCCTAGAGTTCAAGTCAAGGTAGTGCTCTGTGCAATGGGAGAAGCTTGGAGTTCAGCTCCTGTCTGCATCCTAAATGCTGCATTTCCCAAGGCTCTCTCCACAACCCAGGCACTGCCTCTTCCCAGTCAGTCCACTCCCTGGGCCTTCAGAAACTGACCTTGCCTCCTCCCAGCCATAGCATCTAGTCCCCATTACGGTACCCTACCCATCTAGGACCTTCAGGATCAGGCTGAAGTTCTCAGTCAGGAAGGTTCCTACCACCCAGCTGGAACCCAAAAGAGTTCCTCTTGTTCCAGAGCCTGGGTCAGAAGAACTTCATGAGCATTTATATGCTCAGCAACTTACATCATCCCACATGGTGGTTGGTGGTTATATGCCGTGGAGTCGGTTCCGACTCACAGTGACCCTGTACAGGATTTCCGAGGCTGTAAATTTTTACGGGCGCAGAAAGCTTCATCTTTCTCCCGCGGAACAGCTGGTAGTTTCGAACTGCTAACCATAAGGTTTGCAGCCCCATTTGTAACCACTACGCTACCAGAGCTCCTTACCCTCTCTCAAATACACACAGAAGCTGGCTCAGTTACACAAACACCATGCCAAATGTGTACACTCAAACCACCCCAGTCAAGTACATGCTCTATGCTCTGTTTTTTCACGCATTTATTCTCTCACACACACACATCCCCACAGACACCAACTGTCCTCATGTCTACACACTCACAGACATCCTTTCACTTAGCCCCTGGAGTGACTGAAATAGGAAATCAACCTTCACAGAAGAGTGGCTTCCATCCTTGTTGAATACTACCTACCTACCTACACTGCCATACTACACACGCACACCCGTGCACAAATGTCCTGCAAAATAAAGGAGATCCTTTAAAAAAAAAAAAAAAATCTCAGGAAGAGTGATTCATCCATATGGAAACTGTGGCAGTCAGCTGGATAGACCCAGACAGATGCGTAGGATGCCTGCCAGTGAGCAACTGAGCAGGAGGCAGGCACAAGAAAGTAGTAAGTTAAGGGCTTCTCCTTCCTTTGAGCTTTATCAGTCATGATATTTACCAGTCAAGATCTTTACAGGGGGTTGAAGGTTTCACACCCAATTCACAGAAGGAATCACTGACAATTGGGTAGGAAAGGGAGAGGGTTAATGTCCTAAATCCCAGAGGGAGAGAGCTGGAAAACCCAGGAATCCTAGCCACACAACCTTGCTCTGGGATCCTCCCTGCTGACTTTCACACAAGCCCCTACCCACCAAAGAAGGGCTTAAGGAATGAAGGAGCTGTGAAGACTAGGCAGCAAATCGTAGGAGTGGATGGGGACTAACTGTCTAGACAGCCCAGGCCCTGCGCTGTGTGGCTTTCTGAGTCCTCCCTGCTTAGTCCCTCCCGGATCTTTCATGTGGTCTGGCACTGTGGTCCCGGGTGGGGCAGCCTAGACGCAGACTGAGATTCCTCCTCATTTCCTTGGTCCTATTCCCAGACCTACCCCTTGCAGGCTGTAGAGAAGAGGGCAGTGTGGGACATGGGACATGCCAAGGGACCTGGTGGGTGCGAGGGATGAAATCAAGACCTTCATTGTTCCCTCAATGCACGCTCACATGTCCCTAGCTCTAGGCTAAAGGTTGGCCTTGGCTTTCTGCCTGCTCCCCCCACCACCACCTAAACATAGTCCTGCTAGAAAAGCCTGTCACTGCCATCTCCGCTGTCCATGAAATGGGCTTCTCCAAGTTACCTATGGCTGGGCACAGTGCCCAGAATGATGCATCTAGGGCCTGGTCCAGACAGAGTGGGGTCCTTGTTATTCTCAGGGTAATCCTGTTTTTAAAGAGAAAGGTCCCCTCTGTAAGGTTGGGTTAGGGGAGCATGGCAGGGAAAATGTTCCTCTTGTACATATGCCCACAGAAAGGCATGTGACCAATGAGTTCTCATATTCACCTAGAGATACTTTGGTACATATAGTAGCCCTGAGTTCACCCCTGCTCCCTACTACCAACCACTATGAATATGCTTATCCATCAACACAAGGAAAGACACAAACATCGATATACACAAGCCCAGAGTTACAAACACATCTGGAGATACATAAACACACTCTAGTTATTCAGACACACAGAGATAGCACATGTACCCTGAGCCACCCAGTTTCCAGGGAAATGCACTCCCAAGAATGTCCGGAGTGGGGCCAGGCAGGGCTGGGCTTGGTGCCTTGCTCCAGAGATGAGACAAGGAAACCCTCATCTCCTGGAGCTCAGGGGAGGGGGAGGACTGGGGAGAAGAACACCCGCTTCTTTGTGCCTCTGCCTACCCCTCTCCAGGCTGCCAAGCTTCTGAGACAGGCGAGCCTAGACAAGAGGGCTATGAGGATGGTAAAGAGAAAAAGGGAAGGGGGTTTAGGGTCAGAAAAGAGTGGGAGCATGCATATTTGGCAGGGCGCAGGCCTCTGACTGGGAAGGGTCACTGGGGCCACAGGAAATGCCCAAGAATTCCATCTTGGCTCCATTTCCACCTTCTCCCCAGAGAGCTAAATGGTGCACTGGGGAGACTAGACAGAAAGGTATACAGAGCACCAGTTTCTCTACTCTGTCCACAATATGAATGGCAAGAATGTTCTTACCATGAATGAGCTGTGATTTGAGGTGGGGGAAAATAAGGGATGGGCTGTTTCTTCAACTGTAATGTGATGGACCTATTTTATATGGCTTTTCTTTCATATAAGGTCTTGTAACTCCTACCAAATAACTCGATGGAACTTGGCAAATGAGGTGTTTATAGTCCACCAAGGGGCTTGGATAGCTTGTAAATAAGGTGTATGGCTCCCTTGTGGGTGTGGAACAATGTAAATAAGATAGATGGAACCCTAATGAGGGGATTGGTCAGTTTTAACTAAGAAGAAGAGAAGGAGCAGAGTGTGTTCTTTTGACCCAGGGCCTCTGAGACGAGACTCCTAGACTCAGGAGATAGCGAGTTATACACCTGAGACAGTACAGGAAAATGAGAATCAGAAGCAGAGAAATGGCAACCGCAAAACCAGGAGACCAGCCCCCCTGTTACAGTAGGTGCCAACTCACAGAGCAAGAGGACTTAGTGTCTATGCAGGAAGCTTGCCGGCAGAATAGGGTGCCTCTGGTGTGGCGCTGTGGGCTAATGCGTCAGACTGCAAAGTCGTTTGAACTGCAAGGTCGGTAGTGCAAGCTCACCAGCTGCTCCTTGGAAACCCTATACAGGGTCACTATGGGTCAGAATCGACTTGACAGCACTTAACAACAACAACAAGCACTTGTCTATGGAGCTGGAGTTGCCAACTCACAAAGGAAGTGAGCTGAGTACCTTCAGGCCAAGGCTGACTAGTGGAGTATAGAACCTCTGGGCTCTTATCAGTAAAGCCAAAGAGCTCTGTAGCACTTACCCAGCAGGGTAGAGGCCAGCTGCCCCAAGGGACCCAAGAGGCCTGAGGGGGTGGGAGGCCAACTGGCTGAGAGACTAAGGGCTAGGGAGAGGCCTGGCTGTGGGCACAGCCAAGAAGTTGTCATGACCAAAGAACTATATCCTGAGTTGTTTTTGATCTTGAATTGTAACCTGTTACTTTCCTAATAAACCCCACTATCCTGAATATTGTCTATGAGTTCTGTGTGGCCATTGCAATGAATGACCAAACACAGTAGAGAAACTGAGAGTGCTGTGGGAAGGATGGCTGGTGCCAGACTTGGTGAAAAACGTTGGAGAGAATAACATATGTTTGACGACCACCTTATAGGAATCAACTTTGGGCTGATGGTGTTGGTGATTCTCTCTTCCCCTCCTGATGTTAGAGTAAGTCAGACACTCCAACCACACCACTTTTATACCAGCTTTCTTTGAAGTCTGTCTTTACCTCTCCTTGCTGTTCTATCTACCTCCACAAATCTTGGGGGAAGATACTTTCTTTGAGATTGAAGAAAACCATCATGAACCAGATGGCATCCTCAATTTCTGGGAATTCCTCCTCTCATCTAGAAGCAAAGATCTGGAAGTCCTGGGGAAGCCAAAGGCTTTCCTGCTGCTGCTGTCCAATCATCCTCCCTGACGTCAACTGTGCCCCACTGAGAGCAGGAAGAGAGCCATGGGGCATGGAATGGTCTCCTGGATGCTGTGAAGGGAATTGAATTTAAAGGCCTTGAAGAGTATTAACAAAAGGAGGTTTCCATAGGAAAGAGCTTCCAGACAACAAGAGTACCCAGAAAACAATGCCAAGCCATCAGTCCTCTTGCTCAAAGCCAGGCTTTGTTCAAACAAAGCCCCTGTCCCAGTGTTAATCCCGCCTTAACCTCCACCCAAAGCTGCTTTTCTCATTCCCCTACTCCGACAATTCTGTGTATGAATTGATTCCCAGAAACCTGTTTCTAGAGTGAACACATCTGGTCTGTCAAGTAGCACCTGAGCCAATCCATCCTCAGTCTATCTGGTAACTATAGTAACAAGGGACCCAGTTTTCTTAACAGAATGGTTTGTGGCTTTGGAAACTGGGTGGTAACCATATTCGGTAATCCAAAAGTTACTGTTACCAATGTCGTGACAGGAGTGGGCTTCTCGTCAGACTCTGTCCTTGCCCTACCCTCATCAAGAGTGTTGTCCACTACCCTACCTCCACAGCTTTCAAAACAACTTCCTGTTGGCACCATAGAATAATGCCTCTGTTTCCTCTCAGTGCTCCAATTGTTCTCCCCTCAACAATCATCACATCTTTCCCCAAGCCCTTATATATCATGAATTGGATCTCTTCTCCTCCCATAGTATGGACAGGTAGGGTGGGATGACGGAGAAGAAAAGCAGGTTAAAGATAGGTCTGGATACTGGTAGAAACTGAGATGTTCAGGCATATTCAGATGTGCCTGGCCTCCCCAGCCCCAATAAGGCCACTGAGAGAATTGCTATGGCAACCATCCCCTGCATCTAATATGCACAAGCCTCTAAACAGAGACCCCCTCTGTTTGGGAGTATCAAACCTTACCCTGAGTGAGCCGGGTGGGCTGCCGAACAGGGAGCCCATCGATGGTGCAGGCATTGCCACAAGGGTAGAGGGTGAGGGTGCCTCGTAGGTTCTCGATGTAGCAGTGCTCTGGAGCCAGGCCCGGGCCCTGCAGTGAGATGTCCCTGGCTGCAGAGCCAATCACAGTCCTCCCTGGAAACAAGAAGGAAACTGAGTCAGGGGGTTGACCAGGCTGAGGAGGCAGGAAAGGACAACAAGGGCCACAAGAAAGTCTATTTCCACCTCCAATTCCAGAGAGAATCACTGTCCACCTATGGCCATCCCTAAGGGCTTCTGTAACTGGTCCAGGCAGCAAGTCTGGGAGCTCCTCTTAGGCAGAGGAAATTCTGGCCCAGAGATGGGAATGCCCTGTAGGAGGGGGAACCTCTTTTCTGCAGACCTTCCTTTGCTCTCCCCAAATTTAAATCCTTTTTCCTCTTTATAGACTCTCTCTTTTTCTAATTCTTCTTTCTTCCTTCATCTTTTCTATCCCTTTGACACCAGTAACCTCTCCCTCCCTCCCCTTACTCCCTCTATCTACAACACAGCCTCTCTCTTACTTAGGCACACATACACATACACACACACAAACATCTCCCCCAGCAGAGCCCCAGTGACTGGTATTTGGAGAATGTGGGGAATGTAGTATCACCCTGGCAACCAGTGAAGCCAGGAGTTTAAAGAAGCAGGGCAGAAGCTGAAAGGGGGGCACCATGCCAGGTTCTTATCTTGGGAGGCCTGCCCCCCTCCTATCCTTTCATTCTCTACTAGTACCTTCTCCCACACCAGGCATTACCTAGAGTGGGCCCCTTTCTTCTGGACCACACTGGTTGCTAAGAGCAATGTGCTCTCCTGTTTCTCTTAGCGCTATCCTCCTTAATGCTAAACTGATCTTTAATCCTGTAATGGAGCCAGAGGGCAGGCAATCTGGGAGGCAGAGCCCAGGGAAGCAAACTGTAGGTGGCACAGTCTCCTATTTAGGTACTGTGAACATTACCAGCACATGCAGAAGCCCGGACTTCAGGGCAGGAATGTTTACAAGGATGGAGAGGTGGTAGGTAGGACCAGATGCCCTGTCTTTTGTCAGAACTCACCTTCCTCCAAAGGCAGGAGGGTGATGGCCGTGCTGAGTCGCCCGCTGCCCAGGCTCACCAGATGGGGTTTGTCCGTCTGCACTTTCAGCCCTTTGCCTGTCTCGATCAGGTCCAAGGGTCCTTTCTGAAGGTGGTGGAGGTGGGGAATGAGCATTGCTAGAGACTCCAGACTAGCTCCTAAACATCAGCACTCTCCCCAGTCCTGAAGAAGGCTCAACTCTCCAAGAGGCAGCATTCCACTAAATCATAATTAGAGCTGAATCTAGGCCACTAACTGGTCCCCCTGGATTTATCTCAAGTCTTGGCTTAACTGCCCCTTTTGTCCTTTAAAACAGAGAAGAGGGGAAGTAAGCAGGTGGAAGGAGGGCAGGGACACTGGATAAAGAGAAGCGGCTACTGTCCAAAATTCACTACTTTCAAGGTGATTCTGACTCATAGTGACCCCAGAGGATAAAGTAGAACTGTCCCATAGGGTTTCCAAGACTACAAATCTTAATGGTAGCAAACAGCCTCATCTTTCTCCCACAGAGAGGCTAGTGGGTTCAAAGCTGACTTTTCTGTTAGCAACTGAGCACATAACCACTGTACCACCAGGGTCCCATGGGGAAATGGTAGAGGAAGGTCAATAGAGCTCACTGTAGATTGGTCCTGGGAATCCATTTGGTCACTGCTTACCAAACTAAATCACAAGGGAGGGTGAGAGTGTGGAATAAGGAGAGTGAAGCAGCTCCAGGTCTATCTATTAGCTGCTTCCTGACTTTCAAAGGGTATTTTCTGAGAGAACCAATTAACCTGATCCAGATAAAGACTCAATCCTTAATAGGCTTGGGACCTGGGGAAGGGTAGAGAGGGACAGAACTGCTGCTCTCATCCTTGGGCTGAGACCACAGTGAATAAAAGAGCCAAACACATCCTCATCAGCTACTGGAGCCCTGTCCCCTACCCCCACCCCCATAGGCACCCAACCCCACTTACCTGCACCAACGCCTGGGTCTTGCGTCCAGGGCCTACTTGGTTCCTATTGAGAGAGTCCATGGTCCTGGGGCTCCAGAGCTCCTATGGGCACAGTGGAAAGCAAGTGAGACCATCCCTCTCAGCACCCTCAGGCTGAAGAGCTTCCCACCACGGGGAAGGAGGCATCAGGTCTTCAGCCACAGCATATATACCCCACCCACTCTGGCCCAACCTGTACTTCTGTGCCTTCTTATCCTATGATACCCAGAACCCAGGACTTGGCAACCTGAGGACTCTTAGCCACCGAGACACTTAAGCAGAGTGGGGAAAATCTACTGTGGTAGGAAAAGCAGAATGAAGACATTCTGTTGTGAGCCTGGTAGCTAGACGGTCCCCAGGAAGGGGACAGACCTGAGACAGCAGCTCCCTCTTCCAACCTTTCCTTCTTCTCTTCTTCCTTTGTCTCTTTTCCCAGGAGTCTCACTAGGATGTTTTCTTAAAGGAGACACCACAAGCAAAACCCAGCTATTCTTATAAGTCTCCAATTCTGTATCCTCACCCCAACCCAATCAGCTAAAAAACAAAAACTCAGTAGTCTCTTGCAAGAACTATCTACATGGGATCAGACTGATAACAACAAGTTTAAAGATTAGATAGGAATCTTAGGGAAGGCAGTGAATTTATATTAATGACAGAGGAACAATTCAGAAAAGGAAGATGAGAATGGTCACATAACTCAGAAGAACACAATGCTGTTGTTGTTAAGTACTGTGGAGTTGGTACCCACTTACACTGATCCCCACCACCACCACCATAGCATTTATGAGGCTGTAGGAGATCTTTGTGGAGTCCTGGTGTGACGCTGTGGGTTAATGCACCAGACTGCAAAGCCGTTTGAACTGTAAGGTCAACAGTTCAAGCTCACTACCTGCTCCTTGGAAACCCTATACAGGGTCGCTATGGGTCAGAATCGACTCAACGGCATACACTTGACAATAACAAAGTAGATCTTTGTGGGAGCAGAAAGCCTCATCTTTCTCTGACAATAAATGTCATTAAACGGCATATGTAGAAATTAGAGAACTGGTGTGTGTTTTGCTGTGTATATTTTCAACAACAACAAATAAATCCAATTTCAAAGGAAAAAAAAATGGTGACTAATACTGGGAATATAGGGCTTTTAGATTCTTAACCTGACTTGCTATTATAGGAAGTTCAGGGATAAAATAGTTTTCAAAGCCAGAGTTTGACTCTCCTGACCCACCCTGTCTTCCTGGCTCACATCTTTGGTACCTGAGAAATACGTGCAAAGACCTCTGTGTATTAAATGCACACCTAAATGCCATCCCTTGACCTACTTGCTAAGCTTCTAAACTTCTCCTTTGCTGCTGAAGTATTACTGAGGAAAAGTGAGAAGAATGTGACTAAGGGAAGAAAGGAAGACCCGGGAAAGCAGGATTTCCCTCCACCGTTTTCTTCCAGCCACCTATCAGGAGACTTGCAGGGAAGTAGCAACAGAAGCCAATATTCCAAGGAGTGTCTGACCCTGGAAGTTGGGCCCAAGAGCCTTAGCCATGGAGTTACTAATTTTACCCTCCCAGCTTCCACCCTTCCGGGCCAGCACTACATCATCTCTGTCACCATTTTCCACCCAAGTTGGTGGAAGAGAGGCTGGAACAGGACCTGGGTCCCGCCCCAAGACTGCCAGAGAAGAAAACCTACACCAAGCCTTTCTGGCACCTTCCCAGGAGGCCTTGCCTTGGGGAACTATTTCTTGGGAGTGAGAAGTCACAGCTTCCCTCCACTCAGGGAACTCCCCCCAGCATTCTCTGAGGGAGGAACAGCAAGAGAAGGTAGGTTAGGGATGGGGAGTTACTATAGAGAGAGTGTAAGAATAACCAAAAAAGATATAACAGTGAAGGAGAGCAACATCCTTTACTGGAAAAAGCTCAAGGCTGGGTTGTAAGAACCTTGAATTCTAACCCTGACTTTTTTTTTTGTTTATTAATTTTGAGACCTTGGACAAGTTACTTCTCTGAGTATCAGTTTATTCGTTTATAAAACTAGAGTATGGTTTTTAAAAATTAGATAACTAGCTGCCTAGGACTAAGCATGGAGTCCTGGTGTGGTGCTGTGGGTTAATGTTCAGGACTGCAAAGTTTTGTTTAAACTGCAAGGAAGTCAGTTCAAGTTCACCAGTCGCTCTTCAGAAACGCTATACTATGGGTCGGAACCAACTCGATGGCACTTAACAACAACAAGGGCTAGGTATGGAGTCCTGGTATGACGCTGTATGATAAGCACTGGACTGCTACCCCAAAGTTGGAGATTCAAACACACCAGCCACTCCTTGGAAACCCTATACAGGGTCGCTGTGAGGTGGAACCAGCTCAACGGTGGTATGTAACAACAACAGGGCTAGGTATGGAATCCCTGGTTGGCATAAATGTGGATTGACATCTTGGCTGCAATAATGGGCTCAGGCATAGGAATGATTGTAAGGGCAACACAGGATTGGGCCTTACAAGTTCTGTTGTACAGAACTCAGCCGGAACCAACTGAGGACACCTAACACCTACTTTAGAAATCAACCATGACTCTGATGCAACCAGTCAGAGCTGGACTGAGGAGTGACTGTAAATAAGCCATTTGTTAAATGTTCTAAGTTAAATTGTGAATGTTGGTGGCACAATTCTGTAAATATACTAAAACTCATTGAATTGTACATTTTAAATGGATGGCGTTTATGGCATATAAATTACACCTCATAAACTGTTTATTTAAGTTTTTTTAAAAAAGGAATTATCTGTTAAATGTACAATTGAAATACAAAACACTACAAATATGTCAGTTATTATAATGAACTTCCTGACCTTGGACAAGTCACTTCACCAGTCTGGGCCTCAGTTACTTCACTATCAAATTGGAGTACTTGTCACTAGCACCCTATGAGGCACTGTGGAGTTCTCTCTCATTTATCTACACGGAAGAACTTCAAGTGGAGCTAAAAACTGTAAAGGTATAAGGTTGATGGGGAACAAGAGTGATTCGAGTTGAGAAGAAAAGGGTATAAGGAGGTGAAAGGAGAGGGAGAGATAAGGAAAGAGGTATGGAGAGAAACCGAAAAGATAAGAAGAGATGTAGAGATTGGGAGGTGCAAGCTGTGACCCCAGCTTAGAAACCGAATCCAAGTGAAATGGAAAAAGACACCTGACCAACCCGTCCAGCACTCAGGCGGTGCTTTGACAAAAGCGCTCACTCCACCGACCCCATCCCGGGGCCAAGGCGGCCAAGCGGCACTGCACTGGGGCGCCCACGACCCGGCGGGCCAGCTTCCTGCAGGCAGGGCTGCGCCCCACTACTGGGGGCGGTAATTACCCGCCAGGCTCGCCCCGGCCCGGCCAGGCCTCCGGCGGTTTGTCTGAGGAAACCCCGCCCTACCCCCCACCCGTGGCCAAAAAAAAAAAGGCCCTGCAGTGCCGTCTGGCTCCAATGGGAGGAAGCGCAGCGGTCCGCCCAGGCTTTCGACCCTGTCGCTCCCCGCCCCCCCACACACACACCCCAACACCCGCCGGCAACACATGCCCAAGCGCCTTCGCAGGCACAGGCCTCGGTGTCTGGATCTGACGTGGAGCGGAGAGGGCCCCCGAGTGAGGCGAGGCTGGGGCTTTGACAGGTGACTGAGGGGCCCCGGCTGGAACGCGCGGACAGCCGGACCACGAGAGATGGCCTATGCAGCTTCCAGGCCGCCCACTGGGCGCCCACGCGCACCCCTCGGGCATCTCGACACTTGAATGAGTGGAGGGAGGCCCGCGGAAGGGCCAAAAAGTTCTGGAACCAACAGGCACTGAAGGAGGTCCAGAATACCAAAGCGGGCCCTAGATGACTGATCCTAAACTAGGTGCTCCCGGAAAACCCATGCAGGGGTCTTCCCGGCCCTCACTTGTGTCCCAAAGGAGCAGCTTCGGCCTCCACCCGGGCGTTGTTGTTTGGATATGGCCGGAGGCCGGCGGGGCAGAGCTGGGATCCCTCGGTCATCCCCACGCACATCCGCTCCAGAGCAATGGGGGAGGGGGGCAGGGCAGAGGAAGGAGTCGGGAAGGGAAGGAAACTGAGGCTGGAGCCCAGCGGGCGGGACTCCGGAACGCGGCGGAAGGGGGTGAGGCGAAGGCCTGGGGGCGGATGAGGAAAAAGCAGCAGAAAGAAAAAGGAATCTGTGTGCAGTCGGGGTGGAGAAGGCAGGGGAACGGATTTGGAAGTTACCTGGGAAGAGAGAAACTGAGGGATGAGGGAACAGGAGAATTGTAGAAGGAAAGTCCGAGGGCAGAGAAAGGAAGAGAGGCTATGAAAGAGAAGGAAGGAGGAGGGGACAAAGAGGACAGAGAGAGTCCAAGGGACCCGGAGGTTGGGGGAGACAGAGGAATAGAGAGGTGGAGAGATTGGGGGACAAATAAAGATATTGGGTGGGGAGAGACTAAGGGTAGCGGATCTTCAGGTGTGGGGGACGCTAGACGGGAGACTAGGGAAGGAGTTATGGGTATTGAGGGTTGTTGTTAAGTACAGTGGAGTTGGTTCCTACTCATAGTGACCCTGTACAGGGTTTCCGAGGCTGTAAATCTTTATGTGAGCAGAAAGCCTCCTCTTTTTCCCGCGGAACAGCTGGTAGTTTCGAACTACTGATCGTGAAATTAGCAGCCCGATTAGTAACCACTAGGGAAAAATGAAGGGTGGGGAGATTGAGGTGTTGAAAGAAATAGGGCAAATGGTGACAGGCCGAGGGATCCAGAAGTGGGAGAGAGACCGCATGGGGCAGAGAGAATAGATATGGGGAGAGAGAGGGTGGCTGGAAAGCGGGACGTCAGTGAGGTTTCTGTGTTGTGGTTTTTATTTTGGGGGGAGGGAAAGTTGCACCTGGACGAGATCGGCTGGTAGGAGTGGAATGGGATTTCCGCAAGGGAGCCGCCCCTTACACCGCTGCGACCGGGGCCGGCCCGGGGCCGCCAGGGGAGACAAGGCCTCAGTGTTGGGCCGCCTACCCCGGCCGCCCCACCCACCCCTACTGCCGGACAAGCGGCCTTTCTTTGGGAGGGCAGGGAGAAGGAGCCGCTTGTTTTGCCCCGCAGACACCCCCTGCTCCCGGAAGGGCAGCTGCGGGAAGGGGGGGAGGGCTGCGTGTGAGTGGGGGTGCGTGTGTTAGGGTTGTGCGTGGGGTGGGAGCAGAGCTGCGTGTGTAAGTGGAGGTGGTGCGCGTATGAGTGAAGGCTGCCTGTGAGAGTGCGTGTGAGTGGAGGCGTGTGTGTGACCGCCAGTCTGAGGACTGTATAAGTAAATGGGGCTGGGTCTGAGGATGTGTACAGTGTGTGCTTATGGAGAGGTGTGTGTATGAGGGTTTTACGTGTGTGACGTGTGGTCTGGGACACAGGGATGTATGCGTGCCCCGCGCTATGGTAATGGTACATGGGTGATGTGCGTGTGGGATGCCTTAAGAGTACGGGGATGTTATGCTTGTGTGTGTGATGGGTGTATGTGGGGGTGGTGAGCCCGATGAGTCAGCCTCTGGGAGTCTGGGACTGCTGAGCTAACGGGCCCAGAATGCAGCCCCGCCCCGGCGCCCCGGGTTCCCTGCCGCGCGGTGAGGCCACCAGGCCAAGAGCTCGCCGCTGCGGAAGCGTCAGCGAACGTCCCGGCAACCCTGAGCCGGCTGCTCCCGCCCACCTGCCGGTACTTCCCCATCCCGGGGGAGTCCCGCTGACTTAGTCCAACCGGGCTCCAGGAAACTCCGCAAAGGATTCGAATCCTGACCGCGCGGGCGTGGCAAGACCCTGGAACTCACTCCTCCAGGATCTCACATCCGCTCGCAGGCCCCTAAAGACGTGGGACCTTGGTGGAGGGCCTCCCATCTCCTGGACACCGAAAGGGACAGAAGGGGAGACGCCCCAAGGGTCCGCCTCTCCCCATTCGGGCTCTCAGTTCTGACAAGAGCGGTAGACAGGGTAGTGTCGGGATAGGAGGACGAAGAAGACACACGCACACACCCGCCACCCGAGACCCCGCAAGTGTCGGCCCGCGGGTCAGGTCCGGGAAGGGCGCGAGGGTGCCTAAAAGAGTCCAAGAGGCAAGGCTCAGCGTCCCTCGGGGAAAGTGCGAGGTTCGCGCTGGCAGCGACGGCAAAGGCCACCGTTCTCCGGAAAGCCGCAGAGTCGAGTCCCCACAAAGCTCTGTCCTCCCCACACACTCTCCGGGGCTCCCTCTCCTCCCCCACGGGTCCTTCGAAGCTTCCTACACCAAAGTTGACCAAGGGGCTCAGCCAGTCCCCTGGCACTCCCAGTTCGCGAGTCCCAGCCGCGCAGTGAACCCGACCTGCGGCTGTAGAGGAAGAGGGCGCTCTTACCTGGAGTGGAGGAGAGGGGAGGGTCCGGTCCCTTGGTCCTCCTTGGCCGCCACGGCCACAGGTTCAGGAGGACACTGTTACTTTTCCTTGGGAGCCCGTTGAGGAGGAGGAGAGCTAGCATGTCCCGCCCCCCCACCGCCAGTCCCCGCCCCGGTCCCGTCCCGTCCGCCTGGCCAGCCAGAGAAGACGCCCTTGTGGGGCTGGAGCTCAAGGTCCCCCCACCCACCCTTTCCCACAACAGCACCTCCCCCGCCTGCACAGCGCCCGCTTTGTTCATTTCTGCAGCTGGGCTCTCCACCCCCCAAACCAAGCCACCACCGCTTTTCCCTTCGGACTCTTCTAGACCACCCTCCACCCCTAAACCTTGAGGCTCTTCTGAGGTGTTAGGGTGTTTGTGCCTGTCTATCTCTCGTCCTTTCTCTTTAAACCTAGATCAGCTCCCAGCAAATCCTCTATTCCCAGGCTCTATAAAATACTATTCTGAAACATCTCTCCCAGAATATCTACTGATGGGCCCCAGGTCAGCCCCTTGTCATCGTTTCTCATCCTATTCCAAGTTCCACCATTGTTGCTGTTGTTAAGTGCCTTCCAATCGGTTCCAACCTGTATAGGGTTTCCATGGAGCAACTGGTGAGTTTGAACCGCCAACCTTGCGATTCAAACCAACCTTGCTGTCCAGTGCTTTAACCCACAGAGCCAACACCAGGACTCCACCGTAAAGAACTTTAAATGGGGTTGATAACCTGCACATTGGATTCACAGGTTTTCCTAGGTATAGGTATAAAAAAGCAGCACACAAATTATAAAGCACAGGAAAACTGAATGTGGTTATCATTTATTCCTTGTAGCTCCACAGATTGGTAGGATTACAGATTGGGAGACCAGCTACAGACTACAGAACACACCATTCTACAGTAGTTTAAGTTTCTGTAACAGTGGGAGTAAGAAAAAAGGGGGGAACTAAAAACCCAAGATCAATCTAGGAACAGCCTGGGTTAAAGTCATTCTCTTATTTCAACCCCCACCCTGAAATCCAATACTGACAGCAGAACCTTACCTTGCAAAGCCAACCCTTGTCCCAGGAGACTGGCTGCAGAGTCCCTGGGGAACTGAACTCAGACTGGACCTCTTTAATCTGTGCTAGACAACCCTGAGACTCTTTCTCTCTGAAGGAAGGCACAGGAAGACCCAAAAACTGGCAGAAATTCCAGCAGTGGTGGGTAGCAGAAAATAATTTGTCCTCTTTGGGATGGACAAATCCTGTTCTGATTCAGTGACTTTATGCCTTCACTCCCTAACCCAGGAACAGCAGAAGACTGAACTGCTGGAATCTCTGGTCAATCATTGACCAGCATATAGAAGGGGGCCCCCCACGGTCTGGAGCTGACTGGAGCCAGGCAGTAGGCAGGAAAGGGGAGGGGAGAGGGCACTCTTAACTGCTAACTGCTTTAACTGACAGAGGTAAAACAATCAGGCTCCAGCTTATGTGTGGAGGCCTGGAGACCCCAAAGTTTCTCTCTTCAACAATCTGAGGATCATGAAAATATCTTAATTCTGGCTACCCTTCATGAGTAGACCACAACAGTGATTTTCAAGCTATTCTAGTCAAAAGGGAAAACAAAACAAACCCAACATTTGAAAGGAAGGGCTCAGATTGGGGTACTTCACGGAGATGTTTGACTAAATCTTTTCTACAACCTTCAGCTCTTCTTTGTCAGGAGGAATTTCAGGGAATAATATGCCTGCCACAGAAGCAAATGATGCTGAGGTAAAAGGTTGAAACAGCACCCAGTTTCTGTCTTCCCAACCCCAGGGACCAGCTGACCCCATGACAAAGGCTCTATGCAATGTGTCCTCTCTCCTGCTGTCTAAGGGCTCTATGTTCCCACAGTTAGAACACTCATGGGACCAAAGACCTACCACCCCCATGCTCCCCGCCTCCATCCCACCCCAGCTTCACATCTGGAGATGATCAAAAAAACTGAGTGATGTCTCATAGTTATGCAAGAGGTTGAGCAGCTGGAAGCTCAGAAAAGGGGGAGGAAGAAAGTAGAAAACAGCTTTCCAGGCATGCTTCAGACTTTCCAAAGTGGAAGCTGGAAGCCAGGGAAGAGGGCAAGGGCTGAGTGTGGAAGGAAGAGGTTTTGTTTTTTTGTTTTTTTTTTGAAGGACTTTTGCACTTTGCTATGAATGTCAGGTGTAGATTTCCACAAATCTCTTTTGCTTGGCACATTTCTCACCTTTCTCCACTCCCACACTGTACTGACTCCAACTGAAAGCAGAGCTGACCAATGCTTTTACAGCAAGAAATCCTTTTCTGGCATCTCTGGATCCTGAATTCAGGCATCATTTGTGTAGGTGTGGTGAAAGGATCCAGTCAATTAACTCCTCGCTGCATCCAATTTGGGAAAAAGTTTAAACCTTGCTTTAGCAGCTGCAAAGGAACAATTCTTCTGTTTATCTTAGAAATTAAACAACCCATACCTCTGCCCAAAGCTGTGTTCAAACTGAACGGACAATTTGGGTAGACAGAAAACTGGTCTTGTCTACACTCATAATTTAAAACCTTCCTGGGAATTAAAAAGAACAGGCATTCATTTGGACAAAAGAATGAGGGAAAAAATCTATTTCCATTTTTTTCATTGCCTTAAATTTGTAATTTTTTCAAACAGTGCCCTCATGCCTTGGTAATCAACCTGATGACATACAGTTTATGTCTATGGGAGCTTTCCAGAATCAGGCTAAAATCCAAAATAACCATTTAGACCCTATCCTATAGTCCACAAACTTTTAAACACTGGTACTTGACTTGTGTTTGGTTTGGCAAGGGGATCTAATTTCCCTAAATACCTACCCCTACATCACTTAAAAACTCCCCAGGAGAAGGTAGGATCCCCACTGAATAGTTTTCATCTTAGACTGTCTAGATGGGTCTGGTGAAAAGAGATGGGGCCAAGATTCCTATGATTCAATAGTGATTAACTGTTATCATGATTAATTGCTGTCACAACAGTACAGGTAGAAGTTTTGTAACAAAGAGGGGGGCAGGAGGAGTAGTTAATCTTACAATCCAAGCACAGAGGACCCTAGGATCTTCAAGGGAGAAGAGCATGAGCAGATTGTGGGACCCTATCCAGAGAAGTAGCAACACCAGAGATGCAGGCAGAGATGAGGACATGGAGAGAGGGAGCAGCTGAGGACTCTACACTCATGGAAAAAGAAAGGCTGAGTGCTGATGGCCAAGGAGGCAGGCTTGCAGTTTGTGCCCTTTGGTTGTTTAAATGATTATATATTCCTGAGTGTTTTTGTGTGCACCAACACACAAAACCTAAAAAACAGGGAATAAAAACAAATACGGTTGTTTTTGGAGATTGCAATCATTGTAATCATTGCAATGAAACCGATGTTCTCCCATGTCCATGTAAACTATCACTCAATTCACAATAAAAACTTAAAAAAAAAAAACCCTCCCAAGGAAAAGATGTGAGGCTGGTACTTGTAGGGATGCTGTCTGCCCTCAGGTAACAGCAATACATAGCAACCAACCTACTTGCAGATCTTCTAGGAAT
Source organism: Chrysochloris asiatica (assembly GCF_000296735.1). Lineage (NCBI taxonomy): Eukaryota > Metazoa > Chordata > Mammalia > Afrosoricida > Chrysochloridae > Chrysochloris > Chrysochloris asiatica. The sequence continues at coordinate 31,257,946 of NW_006408526.1, read as the reverse complement.
TTCAAAGCAGCTCTAAACCTGCAAATATGTACTATTTATCAAAGGGGGCAAAAGGGAAATGTGGGGCAGTAATACAATGCTTGGAATGGGAGCAATGTGCATAATAAAAGAAGTCAACTCTGAATTTTTGCTTCGAGATTCCACTAAAAACCAGAAGCCCTTCACTCCCACTGAAACCCATTTTAAGTATCATTGGTTGCTGATTACAAGAACAAGCAAGTTGTTCGACCAGGAGACATCAAGGCAAGTGGTCGGGTCCCCTCAGGGCAAACCCTCTTCCAAGACTAAAACTCAATGGGAATACACACTCTGATTGGTGACCACATTCGTTACCGATAAGGGGAAGTGAGGGAAAAATAGCAATGAAGCTGTGAGCTAAGCCCTACAACATTCAATAGACTCCTGTGAACCCAGGTGGAGACCTGGTTGACCAGCAGTGTGGCAAGGCCTGGAGACTCTTCGGCCTAGAGTCAGTGACACAGCCACAGAGGACGAGAGTGGACAGTGAAGCATCCAGCTGATAAGAGAGGGCATGCGCATAAGAACACACACATTTGCAGATAATACTCACTTGACCTGGCTTCAATGACTGGATGATCAATCAGAAGAAAGAGGAAAAAAAAAAAAAGAGTAATCCGGTACAATTTGATGAACTTGACCTACACCTATGGATGCAGTAGCTCAAAAGAGGGAACAAATCTTTACAGCAAGGATCGTTCCCACCCCTCCATACACAGAGTAGACAGGGATGGGCAACTTGGACATTGGCTACCCAAAATGGGGGAGGGGGGCCTACAAAGGCAAGAAGTGACCGGCTTACAAACTTTCAAGAGGGAACCTAGATACAGAGGGCATGGAGGAAGGCAGAATCTCCACTGAATAGTATCCAATCTGTCTAGGCCCGTCTGATGAAAGGAAATGCAGCTAGGTCTCTTGTGATACAATAGTGAATACTTGTTATCAGGACTGATTGTGAGGGTTGGAAATGTAAAGGTAGACGTTTTATAGCAAGGAGGGGAGTGATTAACTTTGCAATCTAGGAGTGGAGGTCCCTGGAACACATGAAGGGAGAAGAGTGGAGAGTGGGACCCTACCCAGAGAAGCAGTGGAGCCAGAGATGGAGGCAGAGACGATGACGTGGAAAGATGGAGCAGCTGGGGACTTCAGACCCAGAGAGGGAAAGGAGCTGTGTGCTGAAGACCGGGGGCAGGCTTGTAGGGTATACCCTTTGGTTGGTTGATGATGCATGGAGGAGATTGTAACCATGACAATGAAACATACGATGAATGTAAAACTAATGCTCTCCCATGTAAACGATCACATAATTCACAATAAAACACTGGAAAAAAAAAAAAAAAAGTATCATTGGTTGTAGTTATTACTGGGCTAGCTTGCTATCATTAGGTGCCGTTGATTCAGCTCACTCATAGCGATCCTGTGCACAACAGAACAAAACACAGCCTAGTTCTATGCCACTGCCATCCTCAGCATTGTTACATTTGACTCCATTACCCTGTCCATCATCTCAGTGGAAGTCTTCCTCTTTTTCGTGGACCCTGCACTTTACCAACAATGCCATTCTTTAGGGACTTGTCCCTCCTGATAACATGTCCAAAGTATAAGACACTACATCTTAACATTCTGTCTTCTAAGGGGCATTCTGGCTCTACTTTCAACACAGATTTATTCTCCAATACCATAGTTCAAATGCACTGATTTTTATACAGCCTTCCTTACTCACTGTTCAACTTTCCTATAAGCCTATTGAAAATACCATGGCTTGGGTCAGGAGCACCTTAGTCCTAACATCTTTGCTCTTCAACTTTGAGGTCTAGTGTAACAGACTTGCCTAATGCAATACGTCCTTTGATTTCTTGACGGCTGCTTCCATGAGTGTTGCGAACACAAGCAAAATGAAGTCTGTAACAACTTGTCCTTTTTCTATCGTGGTATTGATCTAGTTAAGCATTTTTGTTTTCTTTACGTTGAGGTGTATTTTGTCTTCTTCGCTTTCAGCAAGGTTCTATCTTCTGCATATGGTAGGTTGTGAAGAGTTTTCCTCCAATCCTGATGCCCTGTTCTTCTTCATATAACCCAGCTTCTCAGATTATTTGCTCAGCATAGACTAAGTATGGTAAAAGGATACACCTTTCCTGATTTCATACTATTCAGTATCCCCTTGTTCTGTTCTAAAAACTGCCTCTTGGTCTGTGTACAGGGTCCTAATGAGAACAATTTACGTGTTCTGGAATACCCATTTTTCACAATGTTAACCACTCTGTCATAATCTACAGTTGAAAAAGACTTCACAAGCAGGTAGTCATTGCTTGTCGCTAGACTTTAATCTTCTCGAGGACAGGGACTTAAAATTCTTTTCTATTGTCTGCCAATGAGCCCTGCCAGATTTGAACATTCATAAAAGTTGATGCTGTATCTTGCTGGAAATCTTTCAGATCCTATTTACCCAATGTAAAAATTTGAAGTTAATTGGAGGGCATGAACTGCTGACCTCTTCATTAGTAGCTGAGCACTTAATCATGGCACTACTCTTTTCCTCTGTCAGAGATTCAATGGGTTGGTAGATTTGGGGTTTTAAACTATTTTGGATAATCAATGACAGATTAAAATAAGGAATGAAGGAATGCAAAGAACAAAAAAGTTAAAAAAAAAAAAATTCCTGTGTAAAAAACATTGTTCCCTCCCTCCTCTATGTATAACTAATCTGCATGCTTCCTACATTAAACAAAATACTCAGATCTAGCTATTGTGTGAGTCCTCCTCAGGAAAGATCAAGAAAAATTCACCTGATGAAGTGGAAGAGGTGTGGCATGGTGGTTCTGGTGGGCTACCTTTGGTTGGATTAAGGTTATACAGTCTGAGAGCTGAAGCATGCTTCAGCCACGTTAGACCTGATATGTTCTCTCTCTTAAGGAAATAAAAATCTTTGCTCTCACCATTAAAATTTTTTAAAAACTTCAACTTATTATTAAGGTGAGTAATTTGCCTTCCAAACAATTTAACATTCAATAAAGTTTTTCCAAGTTAAAAAAGGAGGCATTTTTAAAAAGCGAAAGAAGGGCCTTTTCTGAGAGAATTCTCACAATTTCTAAGGTAATTCCTCAATGACTCCTGGTTCACTCACTTTCTGCTGCTGTCTAGTGGGAAAGAAAGGAGTACGGTAACTCCATACGATAAGCACTGGACTGCAAACCACTGGTCAGCAGTTTGAGCCCATCAGCCGTTCCATGGGAGGAACATGATGTTTTCTGCGCACTTGAAGATTTAAATTAAGCCTTGGAAACCCTATACAAGGTCTCTGAGTTAGAACAGACTTGGTGGCATTTAACAACAGTGAGAAAGAGAAGACATCAAAATATCACCTACAACTGTTAAGTCTTTAAAGATGAAGCCCCGTTTTTTATGCTGCTTAACTACCCCTGACAAAAATTAAGACTCCACTACACCGAAATTCCGAATCCATGCCATCAGAAACTCAAATATAGAAAAATACACAGGAAGTGTAACACCTATAGAGAAGAGGCAATAAATACTTTGTAGAGAGATTAGTTTTCTCTTTAAAAAAAAAAACAGTGTTAATTTTTAATCTGAGATCCCATTACATTATCCTGAATCAGCAGACAGACACCAAGGTGTGAGAGTCAAGAGTCTAAAAACATCTCATTTTATAATACTCTTTATTTGATTAAAGAATTTACCTTCTTTGTGTACACTGGAATGTTATATTCCCTATGTATTTTACAGGGTTACAAAATGTCTCTCATTTTAAATATTACCCCAAAAGTAATTTCAGAAAAAGAACTTCTTGTGAAACTAAACTTGACTTTTTAAAAATCATATGGACAAGCAACTCTCAAACAAAACTGGATTAATACGATTTCTTGCCTACTTAACTACATGACAGATTTCTTGTCCCAGTACCCTTCCTCAAAGAACCTCATGTGGAAACCAAGCTAGACAGAAGAATTCTTTCCTGATACATTTAGGGCAAAGGGAAAGACTAGAAATTTCTTTGGCAAATAATTCCATCCATGGCCATTAGTGTGGTGTTACTGCTTTGTGTTAAGTACACTACTCTTTGCAGGAAAAGGCAGATATTGTATAGAATGAGTCAACTCCAACCAGCTCAAAGTGCAGGAGGTCCTCTACAGTCCTTTCTCTTTCTACTGCCAGGGGCTGCGGCTTGGTCGCAATTCTTCACCTCCCCTACTGAGTGCAATGGTGGGTTGGTTGGATATAGTCTTCTGCACTGAAAAGTAATGGGTAAGATATCGTTGAGAAATAACCACTGCATGTTAACACACAAAAAGCTACGGCAGAAACAGGTTTCAGAGACAGGCATATTAGGCTGGTGAAATTTTGGGACAGGCTGGAAGGAAATGGGATATATATGAACAATCTCTAAACACCAGTATAATCAGCTGCCTCTTAAAATGCTAAAAACCTGGTGGTGAAAATAGAGACTCAATAGTTCATGAGCAATAGTATTGGCAAAAAAAACTCACTGAACCCACATACTCCAAAATCATGACCTTGTCTCTGTTAGAATGAACAGGAAAGATAACATAGAGCAGTTGGAAAGACAGAGATAGGGACTTTGAGGAATGTAAATGCATTGCAAAGACCGTGAGCTAGTTGAAATATCCAAAGTATTGGGAAGTGGATGCTTGGGTAGCACCAGCAGCAAACATGATTATCTGTGGATATAAAAATCCCTAACCAGACATAACCATTCTCCTCCCAGACATCTTCAAGTAGGGGCTGTACCCTTTGAAAGCTGCTTCTCAGTTGTCTTTAAATCCTGGTCATAAGTGGGAGTCACAGTGATGATCTAATTGGAGTAACAGGCTCAAGAGGAAGGAGAGGTGAAGAGATAAAAGGACATAAAACATCCCTATCTTTTAACTTCTGAGCCTCCTTTTCCTTAAGTTCACATGTCAGTCCAACTATCAAGAATGGATTAGATCAACTTGTTCCTAGAATGCCAAATAAATGCAATGCTTATATACAAACTATTCCATTGCTTGACCGAAAAACTGACAAATTAAAGAAAGATGTATGAAAGGTTAGAATCACAGAAAAAAATAAAACTTTTTAAAAAACAAAGTAGGAAATATAACTATATATTTAGGGATTAAAATAAAGGACAGCTTAGGTAAAGGCAGAGTAGGTATTTAACTGGGGCATTGTTGAGAGAACTTGCTATCCCGCTGGCCAGTAAAATCTACCAAAGAAATCAGCAGCCTTTCCCTTTGTTTGTGTCATTGCTTTGCCAAAAAATGTCTCCGTGACACTGAAACACTGGGGTGAGTTGAGGGTCCTTGCGCGTAGAGAGTCGTGCATTGTATCAGAAAAAAAGGGTCTCCAATGGCTTGTAGATTTGGAAAAAACTCTTCAGCCACTGTTGGCTTCTTCTTTATTAATCTGAAAAATTTCCCTTCGGTTCTCTGTTATTACAGGATTTCGTACTTATCCACTAGGAAAGTGGTTTCCATGGAAAATCTTACAGGGCTGTTTCCATCCACTTGGGTCACTTTGGTAACCTAGAAAAACAAAGAAGAAGGTAAAGCAGAGGAGACTGAATCTCCAAAATGCTAAATTCTTACTATGTTGCTGTTGTTGTGTGCCATTGAGTGGTATTAACTACGTATGGGTTTTCAAGAGAAGATAGTGGGTTTGAACTGTCAACCCTGAAGTTAGCACAGTTAGCAGTCTAGTGTTTATCTTACAGTGCTACATCAGGGCTCAGTTCTTACTGAAGAACTAAAACAATTCTCTAGAAGCAGTATTACAAGCAACTCAAATACTAACAAATATTCAAGTTTAACTTTTAGGCTTAAGAATCCCATGTCCTTAGCTACCAGTGGGATAGAGAGGTAAGATATGAGGGTAAGATATTAATAAGAATATTAATTTTCATTTGCAACTGTAACTCACAGCATCATCTTCCCCACCAATATTCTCTAAATATAATAGACAACTGTTAAATGGACCAAAATTTGAAAATATATACTTCTGAGGGATGAGATATACAACAATATTAAGTAAAAGGTATAGTGACTTTACCTCAAGCTCTGTCCTATAAAATCTGTAAAATTAAAAGACTTATTTCACAAGATGCTCAATTAACCTTTTTAGCCAAATAGAATGTTCTGATTCTTTATCGTTGTTTACTTTACTCTAAAATCTCTTCTGTCTAAAGCCCAACTAAGTTGTTCTATCATACTCATTTCCTAGTTGTAGCTGGGTTTTTCTAATGACGCATTTTATTTTGTAGTAAATGTCCAGTTCAATGATTAAAACTAACAGTTAAGTCACGACTACATTGACACCAATGTACTACTTTAACCACTGATTCATTATTTTAAATAAGGTTTCAAGAGAGCATTTACAGTGTGGCACTGAATGACTAACACTGGACTGCTAATCAATCACAAGGTTGGTGGTTCAAATCTACCAGCCACTCCTCAGAAACCCTAAACAGTCGCTATGAATCAGAATTGACTCAACGGCACTAACAACACTCTTTGAATGGTCCCAAACAGGATATGTACCAATTTCTCCCTAATGCCTTGAGTTCAACAATGAGACTGCCCAGTACTGTGGATCTGTGCTAGTAACTTGAGAACACAGTGGCTCTGTAAAATAAGCACTAGACTGCAACCACAAGGTCATCGGTTTGAGCCCACTAGCCACTCTGTGAAAGAAAGATGAGGTTTTTCTGTTCCTGCAAAGATTTCCAGACTCGGAAACCCTATACTGGGTCACTATGAATCTGAACTGATTAGACAGCACTGAACAGCAACAACATATCAATAACTATTGTTGTTGCTACGTGCCATGGAGTTGGTTCCGACTCATAGCGACCCTGTACAGGGTTTCTGAGGTTGTACATCTTTTCGGGAGCAGAAAGCCTCATCTTTCTCCTACGGAACAGCTGGTAGTTTCGAACTGCAGACCTTGTGGTTCCCAGCCCAATTCATAACCAGTATGCTACCAGAGCTCCTTACCAATAACTGAGCGGGGATAAAAAGAACTGCTTTTTGTAATCATCTGGCAGGGGAAGCTAAATTTCCTAATCACTTACAGGAGAGACAGAGACCATCTAGAAGAATGAGCCAAAAAAAACAAGCAAATCAGTAAGAGGGAAATGAGAACAAAATAAACTAGATCCTAATAACACAATTGGAGTCCTGGTGTAGTGCTGTGGGTTAATGCGCTGAACTGCAAGGTCAATTTAAACCATAAGGTTGGTGGTTCAAGCTCACCATCTGCTCCTCAGAAATTCCAAACAGGATCACTATGAGTAGGAATAGACTCAATGTCACTAAACAACAAGATAATTTAAACAACAACTGGAAGACCACAGTGAACTAAAAACTGATCTAAAGGAATAGTTTACACATTTTTCAGTGCTTTGACCACTTAAAGGATATAGCTTACAACAGAATTGGCTCATGATTATCTGTACTAATGAGGGAAAGCTGTGATATCAATAATCCAAAAATCATCCCCATTTGTATTAGAATGTAACCTTTTCTGTTGGCAGTCATTCTGACTTCAAATAAATATCCTTAGTTAAAACCAACTGACAGCAAAGCATTACAAAATTATGTGTTGAATATTTTGGCAAACGTAGTACAAAATATATAAGGCTAAAAAAAATAGGCAATAAAAGAATCTTGCACAAACTTTTACACATAGTCACATTCAATATCTTTATCCAATCTACAGAGAAAAACTGAAGCAGGGAAGGGATTTGAGTGAAATCCTACAATGAGTTATTAGATGGAATCTGCAGGGGACTTGAATTTTCTGATTTCTGCTCTGACCACGAAACCATTTTGCCTTTCTGCCATCTGCTCATATATGCTCTTTATTAAAATGAAGTACCTGTATGTTACAGTAATTTTTTTTGGAGATGAAGGAAACTTGAACAGGGAAGAAGTCATTAGGCTGCCCGGCAATGCTGAACTCCAAGCTGCCACTCTTATTTTTGGCATCAATCACTGGCAGGCACCACTCCAATGTATTTCGTCGACTGTCATGTCGATACTCCCCATCAATCTCACCAATCACGGGTGCACCAACTCCAGACCTGTCATGAGAAACATCCTTGCCAAGTTAGATGTTCAAAGATAGAACTCCACCAAGCAAAACCAGCTCCACATTTGATTAGTCTCCTCAATTCTACACACTTGCAGACAGTCCTAGAATAAAATTACACCCTAATAACTTCAAGGATCAAATCAACCTTTGCTAGATATCTCACTCAATTCCGTTTGAAGATATAAATGTAAGCAACAGTATATAGGTCCTTGGCAGATATGCTGTGGGTTGCTTCAGCTTGTAGGCTAGATCTGGAAGGTCTGTGAAGGGGATCTACTTCCAAAAACTCTGCATGAATAAGTTATTCTTGAGTTGCTCTGTCAGGAAGAAATTTTAACTTAATGCAACTCTCTTTAGTGGTAACAATGAGAAAAAAAAAGATTGATAACAGTGGAGAAAGTTTTAAACACCATTCTATGTTTATAAATGAAGGTGAATTTGAGCATTTGAGAGGATCTATTTTCAAGATTCTACAGATTCTAGGTGGTTTCAAAACTTACTGTAATAGACTCCAGTAGGTTTATTTTATTTACAATCCAATAAGTGAACTTTCTCTTAAAAAGTAAAAACATAATTATTCCTGGGCAAACGAGAACCAGGGCTAGTTAGGATGTACTTGTACCCCCACACAGGGCTGACACACAGTTTCACCTACTCCTACACATTCTAAATTTACCATCTTTTAATTCACCAGTGACACTCAATGCCTGTAGTAGGGGCAGGGTAAATACAAGAGACAAAGAAAACTTTAAAGGTAATATAAGATTTAACTCTTTCCTAGAAATGTTATGGTCCTTGTTCTTTTTCTATATGGGTTCCGTTCCTTTCTATATCCTTAGCTCCAATTCTGATTCTAACTTTATCAGCTCTGGATCGTGGAGTAAAATATTGTCTAAATGTCTCTTCTATAGAGTATGGTAAAATTAAAGGCAGACACCGGAAATCACTGTAACCACAATTATAGGGTAGATAGAAAGGTCCCCAAACTGTGGCATCCTAAAAACAGTCTCACAGAAAAGCATATCCACAATCAAAATCCACACCTGTCACAAACACTCAAGTCCTACAATAGTTCAAGGCAGCCAGCTATTGTTCTGAAAGAATGACCAAACTGTAGAGAATAGATGGTTATTCCATCAAACGGTATATTAGTAATAATTTTTTTTTTTAAATGAAGAAAGACTAAAACCAGACCTAACCATGCAAAGGCCTGTATTATCAAAATGGGATCATTACAAATTAAACCTGTACTATATCTCCCTTGCAAGGAGCTCTGGTAGCGTAGTGGTTACGAATCGGGCTGAGAACCTTAAGATTTGCAGTTCAAAACTACCAGCTGTTCTGTGGGAGAAAGATGAGGCTTTCTGCTCCCATCAAGATCTACAGCCTCAGAAACCCTGTACAGGGTCGCTATGGGTCAGAACCGACTCAACAGCACTTAACAACAACATCTCCCTTGAAGAAGTTAACTGAGCAGTGCAAGTGACAACACACCAAAAATATTTTTACTGGTATTTATAATTACACTCTGTATATAGTCATGGGAACAGTGGTAAAGGAGCTGGAGTTCATTAGTGAAGTAGTAATAGTATATACTAAGGAGCTCTGGTAGTGTAGTGGTTATGAATCAGGCAGCGAACTGCAAGGTCAGCAATTTGAAACTATCAGCGGTTCCACGGGAGAAAGATGAGGCTTTCTGCTTCCGTAAAGATTTACAGCCTCGGAAATCCTGTACAGGGTCACTGTGAGTCAGAATCGACTCCACGGCACATAACAACAACAATAGTACATACTAACTGGAATGCTACTAAGGAGACACACTGAAGTAGAGAGTATTCACATATAATTCGACAAAGTAGGACATTAAACTGTAAAACCAAAAGTTACACCAATGGTCCCAGAAGCATTATTCACAAGAACCAAATGATAGAAATGACCCATGTCCATCAACAAAAGAATGGATAAGCAAAATGTGTTATAATTATACAATGGAATATTCAACCCCAAAATGAATGAAGTTCTGATGCATGCTACAACATGAATAAACTTCAAAAGCACTATGCTAAATGAAATAGACCAGACACAAAAGGACAAGTACTTTATGATTCTACTTACATGTGTTAAGTATCCAGAATATACAAATTCATAGAAAGTAGATCAGAAGCTGTTTGGAGCTTGGGAGAAGGAGGTAGTGGGATAGAGGTACTGCTTAATGGGTAGAGTTTCAATCTGACGTGAAAAAGTTTTGGAAATGAACAGTGCAAGACTATGAATGTAGTTAATGTCACTAAATTATATGTTTGGTTAGGGGTGATGAACATGTTCATATATTTGACTGCGGTGATGACTTCAGAGATGCTAATGTATCAAAACCCACCAAATTGTACAATTTAAGTACTGTACAAAGGTAAGTAAAAAAGTAATACTATTAGGGTCCCAGCTTATATATGTGGATTTATTCCATACAAACCATGCTTAAACATGTCTCTGCAATCAGTAGATGGCTGCAGACAAGTTTTCTCATTAATATACTTTAGTCTCGTTAAGGAACTTTAAAAAAAAAAAAGAAAACAAAGTATACTTCTTGTGTCACAAAAAGAAAAGTGATTTTGAGAAAACATGAACTTTTTAACAAAACTCAAGTGAACATCTTCCCATATCATTGCAGATTTGCAAGAAGTTTACAAGAATGCTGCCCCACATAATAATTTTTACATGGATTGAACAATTTAAGAAGGCCAGGAAAACCTGAAAAATGAGTCAAGAAAGGGAACATTATCAACCTTGATGAATGGATGAAGCCAGTAGAATTATTATCAATGTGATAGCTATTGAAGTTGGGATCTCAGTAAACACCTTGGCCTGAGAAAACTTACAGCTTGATGAGTGCCAAAAGAGTTGCTTGATGCTCAGCTAGTTTAAAGAGATGATCTTTCCACCTGTCTTTTAAGCAAAACTGAAGATAATAAAGACAATTTTATGGAATGAATCATAACCAGAGACAAATCCTGGATTAAAAGTACAATGCAGAAAGCGAGGTCCGATTTGCTGGACCAGTTAAATTCAAGGCAGGGAGGTAAGCTTAGAAGATGTGGCAACTATCTATTGGGACTCCAAAGGAATCACCTTGAAAGATTTTCTAAAAGAACACAGGCTGATCACAGAGGCTGACTTTGAAGATGTTTTAAGAAAACAGAAAACTGCACTGGTGAGAAAAAAACAAGAAAGGTACACCAAGGAATTTTTCCCATCAAAACAATGCACCTGAGCATTCACAAGGGTAGCAGAGACTGTCCTTGAAAATCTTGTTGAGAACCTTACCCCATACATCCTATATCGCTGGTCTTGCCCATTTAGAGTTCTTATTGTTCACCAAACTCAAAAGAACATTGAAAAGGAACATAATCTTAGTCCTTAAGGATACCAAAACTACTGTTTTGACATGGTGTAAATTGAAGAGTATAGAATTTGTTGGGAATTACTAGAGAGGGAGACATTGTCTTCAGAAGTGTATTGGTCTAGGTGGAAGATACATCAAGACATGAAAGCTTCACAGTTTGATATTTTTGTTTAGTAGTTTCTATAATTTTATAGCAATACTTTTTTTTTTTAATTGTGAACTGAGTGATAGTTTATATGGGAGAACATCAGCTTTACACCATCATTTCATTGCAATGATTACAATCTCCTCCGTGCATCATCACTCAACAGCATTTGCTTCCATTCCCTCTGTATTTTTTGGGGGGTGGGGTGGGGAGATGTACACAAAAACTCTCAAGAATATATAATTTAACAATCAAAGGACACATTCTATAAGCCTGCCTTCTGGCCGCCAGCACTCAGTCCCACTTTTTCCCTGAGTCTAGAGTCCACAGCTGTATAGCAATACTTTCTGACTTACATTCATTCATAGGTGTATGTCAATTATACTTCAACAAAGCTGTTTAAAATCTTAAGGAAACCCATGTGGATATCCTAAAGCAGAATCAACAGTTTCCCTAAGAATACACTTGCAATCTTTAATTGAAAAGTATAGCCAGCAAAATGAAGAAGGGAAATTCATAGCCTGACAGACTCAGTTTCTCTGAGAACTGCAAAACAAAACAGAAAAGGTTTGACTGAAAAGCAGCTCCTTCTGGAAATCTTCATCACTACAGAAACAAATTTAGGATCAACATCAGAAAACATTTCTCTAGAATTACAACTGGTTTTTGTCTTGGCTTTTAAGTCATTAAAATGCTCCTTTCCATTTATTTTATTAAAATATATATAACAAAATTTTAATTATTTTTAAGTGTAAAACTAAATGACATTAATTACATCCACAATGCTGTGATACTATCATTTGTATTTCTAAAAAAATTCTTATCACCATAAATTCCCACCACCACCCCCCTCAGTTTCTGTTGTTAAGTGCCGTTGAGTCAATTCCGACTCATAGCGATCCTGTATAGGGTTTCTGAGGAACAGCTGTTGGGTTTAAACTGCTGGCCTTGTGGTTTGCAGTCCAGTGCTGATCCTACAACACCACAACAGGAATCCCTAATAACTACTACTGTATGCATCTAATTTAGATTATTTCATATAAATGATACTATACCTGTCCTTTTGTGTCTGACTTACTTCACTCAGAATAATATTTCCAAGGTCATGCCATGTATCAGTAATTTCTTCTCTTTAGGGGTGAATAATGCTCCATTATAGGGAGCTCTGGTAGAGTAGCAGTGCAAGGTCAGCAGTTCAAAACTACCAGCTGTTACGCAGGATCAAGATGAGGCACTCTGCTCCCGTAAAGATTTACAGCCTCGGAAACCCTGTATATTAGGGCCACTATGAATTGGAACCGACTCCACGGCACACAGCCAGTCAGCCATATGGATATACTACATTTGTTGATCTGTTGGCGGACATTTAGGGTTGTTTTCAACTTATATTATAAATAATGCTGCAATTATGAATAATGGTGTATGTTTTTGGATTATATATCTAAGAATGGAATTGCTGAGTCATATGGTATTATGGATTGAATTGCATCCACTTAAAATACATTATAAATCCTAACCACCGTTCTTTTTTTTGTTTTAAGTAGTAGTAATAGATTTTATTTGCCATATGCAGCAAAGAGAAAACAGAGATAGGAAATGGATGGACACGCCATCTGAACACTGTTTATGCCCTAGTTTAAAGATTTAAGATTTTTCTTAAGAAAGCTTTAATATAAAGGAATGATAAGTGGGAGCACCCGAAAAAGAAAACAAATTCTGCAAACTATGCCATTTTGTCTCAGGGGCAACAAAACCCCAAATTCAAATGTATATTTGTTGTTGTTAGGTGCCATCAAGTTGATTTTGACTCATAGTGATCCTATCGATACCAGAATGAAACACTGCCCTGTCCTCTCAATTGTTGTTACACTTGAGCCCATTGTTGCTGCCACTGTGTCAATCTATTTCATTAGGGGTCTTCCTCTTTTTTCCTGACTCTCCACTTTACCAAGCATGATGTGCTTTTCCAGGTGCTGGCCTTTCATTATAACATGTCTACAGTATGACTGACAAAATTTCATCATCCTGTGACCACTATTTTTGTGGTGGAGTCCTGGTATGGCACTGTAGGATAAGTACTCAAGTGCAAGGTTGGTTTGAAGTGCAAGGACAGCGAGCGGTTCAAACTCACCAGCTTCTCCTTGGAAAAATCTATACAGGGTCGCTATGAGTCCCAACTGACTCAGTGGTACTTAACAACATTCCTATGGATTTAATCACATCTGGGAATAAGATTGTCTCTGTTATGTTAATGAGATTATAATCAATGGAGTGGCTTTATAGGCTAAGCACTGGACCGCTAATCACAAAGTCAGTGATTCAGACCCAACAGCTATTCCTCGGGAACCTTACCAGAGTATCCTAACCAATTACCTGGTGTATATGTATATATAAAAAAATCAGATCTAGCACTATAGCTGGGAAGAACACACCATTCTGTTCTATAATAGTGGTACCATTCTACATACCCACCAGCAATACAAAAAGGTTTGATTTTTCCACTTCCTCACTTGTTACTTTTCTTTTCTCTGACAAAAGCCATCCTAGTGGGAGTGATGAGCAATCTATCTGTCAGTATGTCAGTGGTGGTTCCTCTGGAAGTTAAACAGAACTACCATGGTTTAAGAGTCTAAAAGTCCGAATTGAGGGCACCAGCTCTAGGGAAAGGCTTTAATTCTCTGTTGACACTAGGAGAAGATCTTTGTCTCTGGTCAGTTTCTGTTCCTTGTTGTTAAGTACAATTGAGTCATTTCTGACTCATAGCTACCCTGTATAGAGTTTCTGAAGAGCTGCTGGGGACTTTAAACCACTGACCTTTTGATTCAAATGAACCTTGCAGTCCACTGCTTATCCTTCCTTGGTAATCTTCATATGGAGTGACATATGACGAACAATGGAGTGTGTTCTTCCCAGCTATAGTGCTAGATCTGATTTTTTTATGTATACATATACATCAGGTAATTGTTTAGGATTTCAATACTACCCAAAGCAAATCTATAGATATAATGCAATCCCAATCTAGATTCCAATGTCAATCTTAAAAGAGACAGAAAAACTGATCAAAACTTTATGTGGAAAGGAAAGAGACCTCAGATAAGCAAGCAGTGCTTAAGAAGAATAACAGAATTGGAGGCTTCTTACGCCCTGAACTCATAATTGACTACACAGCCACAGTGCTGGCAAAACTGGAAATCGATTGCAGAAGAATAAAACGAGACCCATACCTCATGAGACCCATACCTCACACCATTTTATATACAAAAACAAATGTTGAAGAGACTATCTCTTACCCATTTAAAGAGTTTTGGTTCTTTGTCAAAAATCAGTTGACTGTATGTGGATGGATTTACTTCTGGGTTCTCAATTCTGTTCCACTGATCTATGTATCTTTTGGTGTACCAGTATCATGCTGTTCTGACCACTGTGGTTAGTATTGACATTTTCACAGTGTTTAGTCTTCCTACCTATGAGCATGGCATATTCTTCCATTTTTGTAAATCTCTTTTGGTTTCTTGTAATAGTGTTTTGTAGTTTTCTTTGCATTGGTCTTTTACTTCTCTGGTTAGATTTATTTCTAAGAATTTCATCTTTTGGGTGACACTGGCATTTTAATTATAAGCAGGGTCACCCCTGGTACACAAGTTTTAGTTGAACTTCTAGGCTAAGACTAGAAAGGAGAGGCAGACTAATTCTGAACAATCCGCTGCTGAAATCCTTATGAATAGCAGAGGAACACTGTCAGATATACTGTAGGCAGATGAGTCCCTCAGGTTGGAAGGCATTCAAAATACAAATGGGGAAGAGCTGCCTCCTCAAACTAGAGTCGACCATTATGACATGAATGGAAAAAACCTTCAGGACATTCATTTGCTGATGGGGCACAACTTAAAATGAGGAGCAAACATTTGCAAACATCCATAAATGATCAGAACATGAAATGTATGAAGGATGAATCTTGGAAAATTGGAAGTTGTCAAAAATGAAATGGAACATATAAATATGGATATCCTAAGCACTGGTGAGTTAAAATGAACTTCTGGTTGCTGTTAGGTGTCATCCAGTCTATTCCAACTCATAGTGATCCTAGGCACAACAAAATGCAACACTGCATAGTTCTGCATCATTCTCACAATCTTTGTTACACTTGAGGCCACTACGTTAATCCATCTACTTGGGGTGGTCTTCTGCTTTTTCACTGACCCTTCACTTTACTGGTCCCACCTGCCAATAAGTCCAAAGTTGAGAAACCAAGTCTCGCCATCCTGGATTCTAAGGAGCATCTGGCTCTGCTTCTTCTAATGGATTTGTTTGTTCTTCTGGAAGTCTATGGTACTATCAATATTCTCCTCCAACACCATTAACTGAAATGCATCGATATCAGTAAGGTCTTCCTTATTCATTGTCCAATTTTCACATGCATATGAAGCTACAGAAAATACCATGGCTTGGGTCAGATAAGAAGACCAGTTAATACCACTATTGTTCAAATTTATGCTCCAACCACTAAATACAGTGATGATGTATTTGAAGAATTCTATCAACTTCTTTACTCTGAAACTGATCAAACTTGTAATCAACATGCACTGATAATTACTGATGAATGGAATGTGAAGGTTGGAAACAAAAGAGGAAAGATCAGTAATTGAAAAATCTGGTTGTGGTGACAGAAATGATGGAAATCGTAAGACAGAATTTTTTAAGACCAATGAGTGATTCATTGCAAATATCTTTTTAAAACAACAGAAAAGGCCACTATATCCCACTGCATAGTTTTCATGTTGTCTAGATGGATCTGGGAAAAGGAGATGGGGATAAGATTCTTATGATTCAATAGTGAATAATAATGGCGACTATCACAAATGTAAAGGTAGAAATTTTGTAACAAAATGGGGGAGTAGTTAATCTTACAGTCCAGAAACAGAGCATCCTAGGACCATTAAGGGAGAAAAGCATGAGCAGAATGTGGAACCCTATCCAGAGAAGCAGTGATACGAGAGATGGAGGAAGAGATGAGGACGAGGGAGAGAGGGAGGAGGAGGGAGAGAAGGGGAGAGAGAGGAGAGAGGGGGAAAGAGGTGGAGAGGGGGGAGACAGGGAGAGAAAGGGAGAGAGAGAGCAGCTGAGGCCTCTAGACTCATGGAAAAAGAAAGGCTTTGTGCTGGTGGCCAAGAGGCAGGCTTGCAGAATGTGAAGTGTAGGAATGCTAAAGTGAATGGAAGAAATGAAGAAGTAAGAGAGCTGAACAGAAAATTTCAAATGGCACAGACACCCACCTCTGTGACTTTCTGGAGAACCATTTGCTCCATGAGGAAGTGAAAATTATCAAGAAGATGGGCGACCATCTGACTAACCTCCATAGGCTGGCCATCCTCCAGGCAGGGATAAGTGTCTCTTCAACGGGTTCACTCTGAAGCACGAGTAAGAGCCTACAGAGCCTGGCAACTTGTGAGGGGCTCTTAGCCTTCCCCATCCTCCTCAGATCTTCTACCTGAACCTCATCTTCTACTTATAGAGGCAGTATATAGCCGCCACCCTGTAGACCCTCTCTCCTAAGCCGTGGACCAAATGAAAACAATAAAGCACAGCAAAAAAAAAAAAAAGTTAAAATAGCAGCTTATAATATTGAAGGACTCCATGGACAAAATATTGAATGATGCAGAAAGCATCATCAAAAGATGTAAAGGTAGTCACTGTACCAAAAATAAATGGTCAATGGTCAACCATTTCAATAGGCAATGTATGATCAAGAACCAGTGGTACTGAAGAAAGAAGTTCAAACTGCACTGAAGGCAATGGTGAAAAACTTAAATGTTTCAACAAACTGATGCAGCACTAGAGGCACTCATTCCAATTATGCCAAGAAATGTGGAAGATAGCTATCTGTTTAGAATAGATATATATTTGACCCATTCCAAAGAAAGGTGATGCAAAGGAATGTGGAAGTCATCAAACAATATCAATATCATGTGCAAGTAAAATTTTGCAAAAATTAAAAATTGGTTGCAACATTAAAGCAATAGAACTTTAAAAAATTCAAGTCAATTCAGAAGAGGACATGGAAGTAGGGATATCGTTACTGACGTCAGATGGATCTTGGCTGAAGGCAGAGAATACCAAAAAGATGCTTATTTGTGCTTTACTGATTATGTAAAAACTTTCGACTGTGTAGATCATGACTGACAAGCTATGGATAGCACTGTAAAATATGGGTATTCCAGAACATTTAATTGTGCTTACAAGGTACCTGTACATGGACCAAGATTCAGTCATTTGAACAGAACAAAGGGATACTGACTGGTTTAAAACCAGAAAAGGTGTGTGCCAGAGTTATATTCTTTCATCATACTTATTCAATCTATATGATGATGATATAATCCAAGAAGCTGGATTATAAAAAGAACATAACATCAGGATTGCAAGACTCATTAACAACCTGCAATATGCAAATAATACAACCTTGCTTGCTGGAAGGGAAGAGGATTTAAAATACTTACTGATGACCAAAGTATACCTCCTTCAGTATGGATTGTCCCCCAATGTAAAGAAAAGGAAAATTCTCACAAATGTACTAATGAATATCATAAATGGAAAAAAAGATTGAAGTTGCCAGACTTCACTTTGACTAGATGCACAAACAACACTTAATGGAAGTCACAATCAAGAAATCAAACAACATACTGCATCAGGCAAAAAAGTGTTGAGGACTAAAGTGTGCCTGACCAAACCACGGTATTTTTAATTGCTTCATATGCAAGCGAAAGTTGGACAAAGAACAAAACCAGAGAAGAATAGATGCATTTGAATTATGGTGTTGGAGAAAAATATTAAATGCACCATGGACTGCCAGAAGAATAGACAAACCTGTGTTGGAAGAAGTACAGCCAAAATCCTTCTTAGAACCAGGATAGAAAGACTTTGTCTATCATGCTTCAGACATGTTACCAGGAGGGACTAGACCCTGGAGAAAGACATCATGCTTGGTAAAGTGGAGGGTCAGGGAAAAAGAGGAAGACTCCCAATGAGAAAGACTGACACAGTGGCAAGCATAACAACAATTAAGAGGATGAGGATGTTGAGGGACCAAGCAGTGTTTAGTTCTGAGTCAATAGGTGTTAACTGCTATAAATCCACTCCTTCTAAACTGTACAGTCCTATGCATTTTGACAAATGTATAGTCATCACCCCCCTCCTAATCAAGTAAATGAACATTTCTGTAATTGCAACAAGTTTCCTTTGTCAATGCAGTCAAGTGTTTTCCTCTCTACTTCCTAGAAACCAGTGATCTGGTTAGCTTCTATTCCTATAGTTTTATCTTTCTCAGAATCTCATAAATAAAATCTTCCAATATGTAGCCTTTTGTGTCTGGTTTCTTTCACAATAGGTTTTCTGAAGCAGATTTCTTAGAACAGATAGCCAGCTAAGTGCTGCCTCCAAAATGAATTACAAAAGACCAGTTCTATAAGTCCAACATAGGGAAAGTGATTATGTGGGGGACACCACTTACGGAAGTGGGATGGCAATAACCACATCATTTAGTTCTAAATTATCTTCTTGTAGTTCATATTCTATGTTGACATCACAGCCATTTCCACTCTCCGAAGGCCAGCAATTAACTGAGGAGATAAGCATAGCAGACATATTAAAAAAATGAGGAGAGTAAACATGACAAATCAAAGCTAAATGGCAGCTACAGGCCTTAAACATCCTAATGTAAACAAACTATATTAAAATTAACTTCTTCAGAATTGAAGTCATTAAATATTAAAGCTAATAATTAAAATATCCAAAATGTAACATTTGAAAGGTCAGTTCGTCAAAAAAAGAATTTTGCTGTGACAATGAAGACTAAGAGGTTACTTCTAGTTCTCAATGCACATCAGCTTAGTAGGATTGGCCAACACTTACTTGTCAGTGGAATAAAAGATTCTTCTGTGGTTTGTAGTCTCCATTTTAACACCCCTACATCACTATTGACTGGAAATGACTTCTCAGGATTCTTCAAGCCAATTAAAGATTCTGCAGTGAAAAGTTTTTTATCCACATTTGGATGAGTCTGAAATGTCAGAGGAAGAAAAGTAACATCTTAAGTTAAGACATAACAAGATAGAAAATAAATTCCCTTTGGTCTTACATGGCCTAACCCTTTAATTCAAGAATGGTCTAAACATCTAAACTATGGTACCTAAAAAAATCCTATTTTTTATTTTGAAAAAAGATGGCCCCTCTTCAAAGACTTTTAAAAAGGATTTAAAACACTTAAAAAAAAGTAAATAAAAGAAATCCAGAATCCAGCAACTCAGCACACAAATGATGTCATTTTGTTGTGTTTACTTTCTTCTGTATCATTTGGAGTTTAAAATAATGTAAAGAGTCCTAGTAGAAATAATGACTTAAGACCACTTATCATAGCAACAAAGAGCCATGGTAGTGTAGTGGGTTACGAGTTGGGCTGCAAACCACAGGGTTGGCAGTTCGAATCTACCAGCCGCTCTGTGGGAGAA
>NW_006408526.1:31231322-31237648 GCF_000296735.1 Chrysochloris asiatica | reverse complement strand
TGCTTTAGAAAACCTTATCAAGTCCTCTTCTACAGTTCAAAGTTAAGATTAGATTAATTAACTGGCGTTTAACCAACTTTTCTCTATTTTTGGAAGAAAAGACTCTTGTTCTCCACCCAGTTTATGTTAAGAAAACTCCTGTGTCAAAAACTCAATCACTAGGACTAGTGTGCTGTGAGGGAGTCTTGTGTCTTTGTCGTTGTAGCAAATGAAGCATTTCTCCTGGCGGGATGGACAGCCTGGTAAAGTGTCAAAAGCTGCTGGTTTCCCTTGTTTGTTTTATTTAGTTGTTTGTGAATTGGGTAGGAGTTTGGAGATTAGATTATCATTTTCCTTGTTTTAAATGCCCTTGTTTTTTGTTTATGTAAACCCTAAAAAGGTGGCATCAGTTTTGGAAAGAATGTGACTTGTGGATTAATAGAAAGTGGTGGCACTGTAGTAAAGAGAGCCTCCACTCGATGCCTAAAATTCAGCCAACTATTGCTTTGACCATTAGCAATAGTGCTAGTTACCCTTCACCAGCATTTGTACCAAATGGAGTTCTGGTTTTAGTTCATGAATACACCGTGTATGAGGAGATTCAACACTACAAACAGCTACAGGACTCTGAATTCATGGCTTCTTCCATCACAAAACGGGTAGAAACACATTCACTGCTTCAGGGTTCTAATCTGTGTATATTCTATGCTTCCTTTTCTGTAAGATGCTCTAATTTTGATATGTGTTGTATTTTCTTTAACTCATGTTTAAAAGACTTGTTTTATTCAGCAAGACAACTCTACTGCCATGGTGTGCCCTTCTCTTCAGTATGGTTTTAGAGTTCAGCTGAACTGTTAAGACTCTCATTGTCTACCCAATCAATACACATACATCTTCACCGTTTGAAAGGTGGTAACAGTTTAAGGAATCTTCATGAACCTGAAGATAATTTCTTATGTCACTGAATGCAAGTGTGCTGTCATTCATAGTGTTTATATAAAAAAAAGACTAAGAATCTTCATTTTTGCTACGTTAATATAGCATTGGGCTATCATATTAAAGCATTGAAATACATCAATTTATTAAAAATAATACTTTTCTAAAAAAAAAAAGATGGCCCCTCTTCAAAGACTTTTAAAAAGGATTTAAAACACTTTAAAAAAAGTAAATAAAAGAAAGGTCAAATTTGCCAAGTAGGGGCCAAACACTGGTCAGCTGCCAGGGTAAGACCGTAGTTTTGGCCTTATATCAGGAGAAAACTAGGAGAGCAAAAAGCTCTACCCACAGTTTAGATACAATTCTGCCTAGAAAGCTCAAGTTTCAAATTCAGACCAAAAAGACACTCTAACCTTTTAAAAATAAATATTGTCATTTGTTGTTGTTAAGTGCCATCAAGTTGGTTCCGACCCATAGCAACCCTGTATAGGGTTTCCGAGGAGCAGCTGGTAAGCTTGAACCACAGACTCTGCAGTTCAAATGGCTTTGCAGTCTGGTGCATTAACCCACAGCACCACACCAGGGCTCCAAAATAAATATTAGGAAGAGAAAAAAAAGAAAAACCACTTTTGGATAGTGGTTTACCTATAATTTAAGAGCCAGAAGAAGCTGCTGTCAAATAATATAAGCACTGCATCCAAAAGACATTTATGCTGACTATGAAAAAATAAAATGCACAAAAACACCCTTTCCCTAAAAAGGCTTTATTCTTGTGACAAAATTTAACATCAGCCACCTAAATAGAATGTGGTAACTACAATAATATAAAAATAAGGTAGGCCCATAATAATATAAAAATAAGGTATGCCCATATGTATTCAAAGGAGCTCTGGTAGCGTAGTAGTTATGAATCAGGCTGCGAACTGCAAGGTCAGTAGTTAGAAACTACCAGCTGCTCTGTGGGAGAAAGATGAGGCTTTCTGCTCCCGTAAAGATTTACAGCCTTGGAAACCCTGTACAGGGTTGCTATGAGTCAAAACTGACTCCATGGCACATAACAACATATGTATTCAAATAGTTGAGTTACATACATATATAGCATTTTTCAAATATATATTAGATTATTTCCCATAGGCTAATAAAGCACTGATAATTTATGTAGTAACAGAATTGGCAAATCATTGTCATCATCTTTTAAAAGATAAAGCACACTGGGAATAAATAAGTTGGACTATAGTTCAAGGAAAATGTTCCTGTTCAGTTTAAAAAGAGTTTTAAAAATACTTTTCAAGCAGTATCCTACATGAATTATTCCATACTTTGCACAATAAGAAACAAAAATCTCTTTGCATCTTTTATTATTGAGTATGAAGCCATTTAATAGATTTCATTAAATTCCAATATTAAAAAGCCATTCTAATACAGTTGCTAACTGCTCTAAACTAAGAGTTTGGGTAGAGAATTAATGCCTTAAGACATCTACTATAAATAATTAACGTCTTTCCTATGCACTTGTTGTTATCGTTAGGTGCCGTGGAGTCGGTTCCAACTCATAGCAGCCCAGTATAGGGTTTCTGAGGCTGTACATCTTTATGGGAGCAGAAAGCCTCATCTTTCTCCTGCAGAAAGGCTGATAGTTTCGAACTGCCGACCTCGAAGTGCACAGCCCAATTAGTAACCACTACACTACCAGCTGCTTTTCCTATGCACTAGAAAGGCATTATCATTTAAATCATTTTCCATACTTTGGAAATGCTAGTTCATATAAGAAATTCCAGTTGAGAAAGACTGAAGAACAAAAGTTTTAGTACCCATTAATAAAAGTCATGGCAAACCTGTAACTGCACCCCTTTCTTGTCTTCGTTTTCCACATGAAGACGAATTCTGCCAAATTTATCATCTGAAATCCTAAGCATGATCATGCCATGCAACTCCATATTCTGTAATCCTCCGTCTCTTCCACAGGTTAATGTGATCTTTTCCTCAATCTTCATATGTACACTGTAGAGAAAAAACAATACACTCTATCATAAAGGTAGAGGCCAGAATTTCCTTTCTCCCAAGGTTGAATAGTGCTTAACAACCTATGAGTTTTTGTTTTGTTTTTTAAGGAAATGTTGCTATTATGTATCAAAATTTAAAACATTCTACCTTTTGTTACCTGGTGTGGCACTGTGGGATAAGCATTGGACTGAGCTCTGGTAGTATAGTGGTTATGAATTGGGCTGTGAACCACAAGGTCAGCAGTTCGAAACTACTAGCCATTCCACAGGAGAAAGATGAGGCTTTCTGTTCCTGTAAAGATTTACAGCCTCAGAAACCCTGTTCAGGGTCGCTATGGGTTGGAACCGACTCGATGGCACTTAACAACAATAACAACAAACCACAAGGTCAGCCATTCAAACCCATAAGCCAATCCTTAGAAACCCAATACAAAGTAAGTTGGAACTGACTCAACAGCACTTAACAAAACCACCTTTTGACACAGAAATTCCTTTCTAGAGTTTATCCTACAGCGAATTCTAATATATGCAAAATAATGTACTAAGTTATTCACTGAAGAATTGTCTGTAATAACAGAAGTTTGTAACAACAAATGTCCATCAACAGGGGGTTGCTTAAACAGATAACGGTCTATCCACATAAAAAAGCAAAAAATTTTCTAACTTTTAGAAATTAAAGAATAAAATTTTATGAGGAATACATGTATACCCTTTACCCAGATTTGACTACTATTAACGTTCTATCCCATTTATTTGCATCTGTATACTCTCTTACATACACACACTTTCTATGTGTCTATTTATTTTCCTGAACCATTTGCAGGCATATTATAAATACATCAGGGCTAACTACTTCAGTATATACTAAGAATAAAGACATGCTCTTTCAACAGCTATCAAAATAATCTGCATAATACATTTATTTAATCTACCATCCATATGCCTGCCAACTTTGTCAGTTGACCTAATGTCTTCCATGTTGCTGTTGTATGCTACTGAGTCAATCCTAAATCACAGCGACCCTATATAGGGTTTCTGAGGCTGTAAATCTATCTGAGCAGAAAGCCTCATCTTCTTCTCTCAGAGGGGCTGGTGGATTCAAACTGTGGACGCTGCAGTTAACAGCCTAACACATAATCCATTATGCCACCTAGTACAAGATTCAGTTTAGCGTCAGGTATTTAGATGCCATGTTTCTACAGCCTCAAATAAGGAAATTCTTATCTCTAAAATAGAAAGATAAAGAAAAGAAACTGAAGAATGTGCTATATATTACCTTTTGTGTATAAAAAGGGTTTGAAAAAAAATAGAACACATATTATGTTTTCAGTTGCCTACACGAGATTCAACATCACACCACCACCACCACGATACTTAAGACTATCCCCCTTATAAGAATATACAAAAACCTGGTTAAATACTAATTACCTCCAAGAAGCCCTGGTAGGTTATGAGTTGGATAGCTAACCACAAGATCAGCAATTTGAATCTACCAGCTACTCCAAGGGAGACAGATGAGGCTTTCTGCTCCTATAAAGATCTACAATCTTGGAAAGCCTATATATGTTCGTTATGAGTGGTTGCCTCCAGAGAGAAATAATGTGTGGCTGGAAAACAGGGGTGAGAGGAAGACTTTTCACTGTATATTTATATGAACTTTTGAATTTTGAATTATATCCATGTTGTTGTTGGACCTTGCAGTCCAGTGCATTATCCTGCAGCACCATACCAGAACTCCACTGTTATTATGCCAATGTTGTTAAGTGCCATCGTGTCAGTTCTGACTCATAGCAACCTCTATAGGGTTTTTGAGGAGTGGCTGGTGAGTTTGAACCGCTAACCTTGCAGTTCAAATGAACCCTGCAGTCCAGCGAATTACAATGCAGCACCACACCAGGAATTCTATCAATGTATAACCTAAAAAATAAATACTGTTGCTGCTATGGACAATTGTTAAGCATAATCTATTCATATTCTTCTTTTGACCTGTAGTGATGATAGTGTAGGACCAGGCAGTGTTTCATTCTGTTGTGCACAGGGTCACTCACTATGAGTCAGAACCAACTCAACATAACACTAGACTATTTTTGTTGAGTGAACTGCAGAGGATGCAAAGTGTATTCTGACATCCTACTCTGTTCTGGTTCCAACTTCTTAGGTGTATTTCCGATTTTCCTGAAGGGTCTGGTTAAGAGAAGGTGGGGAAAGATGCTGGTAGGATTCTATGACTCAGTACTGCCTGTTAACAGGGTTAATGGTGATTGTAACACTTGGAACTCTAATGTAGGGATTGGTCAATTTTTCCATTATGCAGGAGTGGGAATCTTATTGCCATCAAGAAAGAAAAGCCAAGAGTGAAGCATGTCCTTTAGACACTGAGATCCCTGGTGCATTGAACCTACTTGATCAAGGAGAGACAAGAGAACTGGGACAACAGAGGAGTAGCAGAGAAGTGGAAGAGGAGCAGTAAGAGCAAGACCAAGAGACAGAAGCACCAGACTGAGCAGCCCAGCAGTGGTGGGCAAGTAAAGCCCATTACCTTTGGGCATGGGGCTCACTTGCAAATTGGAAGGCCCCCAGGCATTGAACTGGGGAAAGCTAGGTTTGCTGAACCATGGAGCTCTGAGCTCTGGCCTTCAGGCTGAGGTTTATACTAGAGTGAAGTGCCCTGTGGGCATTTATCAGCAGCCCTAAAATAGGTTTTTAATATTGGCTGAGCAGGATAGAGGCCAAGGGGGAAAAAATAGGGAATGGGGAGAGACAATGCAGGGTTTCATTTTGGATCCATCTGGAGTTTAGTCCATGTTTGACAGATAAAAAGTCTCTCTCAAATTCTTTAATACATGATGGCATCCAAATTAAAAACATAACAAAACAAAACTTCAAGACTCATTCTCATTCAAAGCAACCACTGGGAAGCCTTAGCAGTTCAAGAGATTTATCCACATGTAAGTGTTCATTTCATACAAAACAGGACACATAAAGAGTAAATTCTCTTCGTATCTGAAAGGTATCCTTCCTGACTCATCTTTCACTTGACCTCAAAACCATCAGCAACAGTAGAAGGTCTGGGTTTTAAGACAAGCAATTGGAGTAACGAATATGTTAACTTGATAACTACCACTTAAAAATAATACCAACCATTACCACAACCCTAAGAGAAAAAAAACATACTATACTGGGTTTAGAATAACTACAGACAGTATGTTAGTTTACTATTAATACTCATAAATTTTGGCTTAAAGGTAGGTTCTCCTCAAAGTTTAATCAGAAAAAGACATCTGTGAAAAATAACAAGGAAGCTGCAAACCACCAGTTAACATGGATGAACCTTAAAGGCATTATGTTAAGTGAAATTAGTCACAAAAAGAGAAATACTGCATAGGACCACTACTGTAAAAGACTAAG
>NW_006408526.1:31219426-31229660 GCF_000296735.1 Chrysochloris asiatica | reverse complement strand
CCGGGGGTGTGTGGGGGGCAGGCTTGCAGGGTATACCCTTTGGTTGGTTTATGATGCATGGAGGGGATTGTAACCATGGCAATGAGATGATATATGATAGAATGAATGTAAAACTAATGTTTTCCCATGTAAACTATCTCATAATTCACAATAAAACATTTAAAAAAAGAAAAAGACATCTGTGTAAGGATATTATAGCTCTAGTTCATTCAAGTCCATTTTAAGAGAAAAAGTACAGGCTAAGCATGAAGATAAATTATTTTTTATTAATTTACTGAGCAAAGTGTTAATAAAAGGCAAGTTCTAAATTTCATAAAAGAGAGATTACGGAAAGACCTCCAATTATGTTTAAGAGGTAAAAAAAACACACAACCACTTCATATCAGTACCTAAAATATACTCTAAGTCTTTTAAAGAATGGAAAATTGATACAAAAAGGAACTTATAGCATACTAAAATTAGATTTTTTTTTTAATCACGTGGTCTGTTCTTACTGAGAAAATTACTATTTACCTTTCCATATTAATAGGTGGAGCATGCACTTTGGTGGCTTCAGAGGTACGCCTGCCCATATTGGAGGACATGATAGTTTCACCTTCAGATTTCAATTTGTCCACAAAGTTATCGACTTCTTTTCCTTTGGCTCCAAGTTTCAAAGCCTTGCTGGGGCCTGAAGGCCTAAATAGAATACAAAATAAGAAAATATACCCATACATGATTAAGAAAATAAAAGCAAACACTGATTAATGGCCCCCTATCTCCCTGTACAGGGTTGCTATGGGTCAGAACCGACTCGAAGGCACCTAACAACAACAACAAGATCTATTAAGTAAGAAGCTCTAGTAGCGTAGCGGTTATGAATTGGGCTGCTAATCTCACGGGCAGCAGTTCGAAACTTACCAGCTGTTCTGTGGGAGAAAGATGAGGCTTTCTGCTCCCGTAAAGATTTATAGCCTCAGAAACCCTGTACAGGGTCGCTATGAGTTGGAAATGACTCCATGGCACATAAGAACAACAACATCTATAAAGTGCTACCTAAAGCTATTCATTTAGAAGAATGTGAAGACCTCAAGGAAAAATCTCAACTAAGCAGTTAATGACCAAATAAAATAAAATAAAGCTGATCAAATTAAAAGCTTACAGTCATGATTAACAGCTAAGGTTTGAGCACCCAAAGACCAAGGGTATACTTTTATAAATATACAATCTGATGAAAATGTTGTACCTTCCATCCAGATAAATGTACCTATGCACAAACAAATTATGCATAGAATTTCAAGTAGTTCACAGACTTCCCCCTGAAATCCATTTACAATTAACAACACTAAAGTTCATGTTTCAGAAACAAAATAAATATCCCTTCCCTCCCCAAATAAGCTAATTCTCACATGAAATTAAGAGGTCTTGGCATAATTTAAAAAATAAAAACAACCACCTCTTTTACTCAAAGAGAAAAAAGGGAAAAGCAATGACATTCAGATTACTCCTTATCTCCATATTATGTAGCCAAATTAATTTCATGTTTCATTTCATCAAATCACTCATTATTTACTGCTTATCTAGAAATCAGGTATTACTCCAAACACACACACAGACACAGACACAGACACACACACGCCTTCATCTGATATTCCAGGGTGGCTCATAGTTCTGTGGTTTAATACCTGGCTGGTGCAGGAGCCACTTTTGGCTTCTCATTTTCAATGATGGTCTCTGTGATCATGGCAGCTGTACTGCCTCCAGATACTGCAGAACTTCCAAACCCCCCAAACCCTGGTGCTTTTTTGCCCTGTCTTTCAGCATCTCTTCGGGCCTGTTGTAATTCCTTTGCTTTACGCCTCATCTCAGCCTTGGCTTCACGTTCCTGAGTCTACAGAAAGAGACATGCATGCACACAGCTTTTAGTCTCTATTAGCAAGTGAAAACAGGAAATTCAGATAAGTAAAGCCTACTAGAAAGACACATAAACTGGCAGTCCCCAAGAAAACCCTATTTACCTCTCTGACTGCTCTGAACACCTTCTCCTCATGAGAATCCATTTCTGTGAAGGTTCTGATCTGTGCCAGGTTAACATTCTCCCGGTATCCCAGGGCGACAATTTCATCAAAAGCAAAAATCAAATCAAAGCAGTGCTCAGATATTTCATTCTCCTCTAAGGCTCGGCAATATTCAGGAATCTAATCACAGACAGAAACAGAAAAGAAAGTTTCAGAATTTATCAGTAGTGAAGTTTCCAAGAGTTAGCTATTAAAATATCACAAATTCACTAAACCTGAATCCCCTTCTTAATTCTTTTTTATTTTAAGCAAGTTAATTCTTATTGACATATAGTCATGTTTGTCAGTCTCTTATCAGTAAGCCCTAGACCCTTTGATCTAAAAATACTATGAAACAGAAATCAGAGGAATGACGTCTGATGAAAGTAACTGCTTGAGAAGTGGAAAATGAAAGGACAGTTTCCATAATCTCTTTAGGGATACTTGAGTCCTGGAGTGGCGCTGCACTAGACCACAATGCTAATTTGAACAAGTTTGGCAGTTCAGACCCACCAGTTGGCCCTCGGAAACCCTATACAGGGTTGCTCTGAGTCGGAACTGATTCGACAGCACTTAACTAGAAGACAGCCTAGGAGGAGTTCTGGTGTGGCGCTGCAGGATAAGCGCAGGACAAGGTCAGTTTGAACCACAAGGTTTAAGCTCACTAACTGCTCCTTGGAAACCCTATGCTGGGTCACCATATGAGTCATAACTGACTCGACGTCACTTCCTAATAGCCTAGGAGGACACCCAATAGCTGCTTGCTAGATGAATGGAATAGCTGCAGTAATAAGCTGCTGGGGATAGGAGTAAACATGCAAACTGATAAACGTCAGCTAATAGTGGCGAGAGGAGTTTCAGACAAAAAATTAAAAACAAAAACAGAAGACCATGTTACAGAAAGCCTCTTACCACTCTTGAGAAGAGCCTTAGTGTCTCCAGATCTTCTAGTATGTTGCTGTTTTTGGTAGTGATGAGAACCATGTACAGTTTCTCCATAGGCTGGTAGACATATCTTACACTCTCTGTTTCAACAAATGTATGCTGTTTTCCAGTGTTCATGAGCTTTGGAAAAGCTGCTAACAAACCTTCAATCCGAGTTCGAGTCATCTCTACAAACTGCCGCGAAACAATAGCCTTTCCTGCTTTCGTGCAGACGGCTGCTGCCAACAGCACCTGCCATGAACATAATAAGTACATGTAAGTACTAATACATTATTTTTTCATATGTTTTCCCAACATATTCTGGGGAAAAGATATATTATAATGACAAACTCAGTTATTTAGTGAGGCAGCTATTATTAGAACACCCACTCTCAAATTCTACTTCATTATTCTTTTAGTTATTTTAATAAAAGTTGAGAAAAATAAAACTTGTATTATTCCTACTTTCAATACTCTAAAGAAAAACCCTTTTTCGAAAATAAGTTTTCCTAGAAACTAAAGATACAAAATTTTTTTCCCCAAGTCTGCATATCATTAAGAGTTCCTGGGTGGTGCAAATGGTTAAGTGTTTGACTACTAGTCAAAAGGTTAGCAGTTCAAATCCAACCCGGAGCCAGCACTCAACGCAATCTGGTTCTGAAAGGTCACAGACTTGAAAATCCTACTCTGCACTCATGCATATGAAAGTGATGAGTTGTAAACCTTCATTCAATTCACAATAAAAAGTTCAAAAAGAATGTATGCTTTGAGCAGTGGACTCTTTAAGATCTACCTATTTGCTGTTGTTGTTGTTAAGTACCATGGAGTCGGTTCTGACTCACAGTGACCCTGCACAGGCTTTCTGAGGCTGTAAATCTTTATGGGAGCAGAAAGCCTCATCTTTTTCCTGCGGAACAGCTGGCAGTTTTGAACTGCTGACCTTGAGGTTAGCAGCCCAATTTGTAACCACTATGCTACCAAAACGCCTTATATGGAATCTACCTATATGGAATCAAATTAACAACAGTGAAAGATCAGGTAGAAACCTTAAGGGGTCAGAGTTCATGAGGGAGGAATAACTCAGAAAAAGAAGGTAAGAATAATAACTGTACAACTTGAAGAATGTACTCAATGTCACTGAATTGTACATGCAGAAACTTGAATTGGTTTTCTTGTGTATATTATCAACAAAAAAATACAGCTGCTTACACAATATACTTCTAATGTAAGGGTAAGTCAAAAAGTGTTGCTACTAGGATTCCAGTTCATATATACGCAAGGGTTTATCCCAAATATGTATCTGCGATCAGTGGATGGCTGTAAACTCAGAGAACACTTAAAAGAAATGCAATTTGAGTCCCTCAAGGTACCAAAAGTGCCGTTTTGTCATGGTGAAAATCAAAAAGTGCAGAATTCCTCAAGGGGGGTTACAGTTATGGAAACAATGCCTTCAGAAATATATAGATCTGGATGGAGGGTAAGTTCAGAAACACTAGCTTCACATTTTGACATTTTTGCTTAATAAAGGTTTCTATTATTTTGTAGCAATACTTTGTGACTTACCTTTATATATCATCTCTACAGTTACAGAAGAACACAAAATCAATTTCTTTATCCATCAGAATAGGTAGTAAGGGTGTTTGGGAGACAATTACCAACATTATTTATTTCCTAAGAAAGAAGTGAAGTAAAAACAATCTATACTAGAAAATTGATTAGTTTTTCTGCCCCCTCTACTGAACAGTTTTATAATTGATTTGTTTCCAATGAATATGGAATTTTTACATGTAAAATTTCAAGAGATTTCCCAAATCTAATAACTATATGTTTAGATAGAAACATATTTAAGGAAGGAGCAAAATTATGCTTATGTTTCTAAATAGACTTAGATTCTACCTCAATTCATTTAAACTTACCTTCATCATTCCAAATTAAAGTTACTTTTATATTGCATATAATTAAAAACTTAAATAACTGGGAAGGACTATGCTATTGTGATGTACTATGGTCCAACAGGATTAGATTGATTGCTGGTACCGTAAATATGGCACAAGCACCCTTGGGGGCTTGTTGTTAGGTACTACTGAACGGCTCCAACTCATAAGGACTCTACGCACAACAGAAACATCACCCAGTCTCACTATTGTTCCTATGTTTGAGCCCACTGTTGCATCATCCACTGGGTCTGTCAATCCATCTCTTTAAAGGTCTTCCTTTTTCATTGACCCTCTAATTTACCAAGCACAATGTCCTCTTCCAGGGACTAGTCCCTCCTAACATGGGACTAGTGAATAAATGAACTAGTTAGTTTTGCCATCCCGCTAAACTTAAAATGAGCCATCCCAGAGGCAGAAATGGGGATATCTCACTATCATCAAGAAAGAGAGCCAGGAGTGAAGATCCTCTGGGCCTGAAATCTC
Organism: Chrysochloris asiatica; assembly: GCF_000296735.1. Lineage (NCBI taxonomy): Eukaryota > Metazoa > Chordata > Mammalia > Afrosoricida > Chrysochloridae > Chrysochloris > Chrysochloris asiatica. The sequence goes on along the minus strand of NW_006408526.1, from coordinate 31,224,280 downwards.
TGTGCAATCCAAGAGAGAACTAGGACCAAGAGTTGTCAAGAATCAGCAGCATGTAAGTGGTGGCAGAGAGGCAGCAGAGCCAGGAGACTAGTGCAAGGCACAGCTGTGGACTTCCTGGCCCACAAATTCAAGAAACAAAGTTGAGTGCCTTTAGGTAGGAGGCTTGCTGGAAGAGTGGGTTGCTTCTGGGCACAAAATCTGTAGAACTAAAAGACTTTTATAACACTTGCCCAAAAAGGGCCCAAAGAGAGCCACAATGGCAAGAGAGGCCGAAGACCAGAGGGCTGCCTAAGGAAATGGCTCAGAAGAGGCTGTTATCCTGAATTGTAACCTAATTCCCCAATAAACTCTAAACTCTGTCATCTGAAAGTTCTGTGTGGCCAGTGCCATGATCAAATCTAGCAGAGAAGTAGACAGCAGTGAGAAGGGCAGTTGGTGTCAATATTGGTAAGAAAAAAAAAGGTTGAGGACGGAGGCATTTTTGACCTTGGTCTCAAAGGAATCAGCCTTAGGCTGATGTTAATGGCAAGTCTTCTCTTTCCTGCTCAGAATGGCCCCAAACCACTTTTACAACATAAGGTAGAATTTTTGCCCCTAAATTATCCCTCAGAAAAGAGTTGTTTCACATAAAAATTTGTACATGAAAGTTCATAGCACCATTATTCGTAATAGACAAAGAATAGAAACAATCTAAATGTTCATCAACCGTTAATGGATAAGCAATACATAGCATATACATGCAATGGAATATTGTTGCACGATAAAAAGAAACAAAGTGCTGACACATGCTAAAACATGGATGAAGCCTGAAAACAGTATGCTAAGTTAAAGAAGGCTACACATCTTACATGATCCAGAGGCAAATCCATAGTAACAGAAAGCAGATTAGTAGTCATTAAGTTATGGTGAGAACAATGGGGAGTAGCTAATAATGGGTATTGGGGTTCTTTTTGGGTGATGAAAATGTTCTGGAATTAGATAGTAGTGATTGTTGTACAACTTTGTGAGTATACTTAAATTTACTGAATTGTATATTTTAAAAGACGATATACATTATAAGGAGCGTAGTGGTTGCGAATCGGGCTGTGAGCCGCAAGGTCAGCAGTTTGAAACTACCAGCGGTTCCGCGGGAGAAAGATGAGGCATTCTGCTCCCGTAAAGATTTACAGCCTCGGAAACCCTGTGTAGGGTCACTATGAGTCGGAACCGACTCCACGGCACATAACAACAACAATATACATTATGGTACCACAACTCGTCTGTCAATTTGTTGTACTATAGTGGCTTCCGCGTCACTGTGATGCTGGAAGCTATGCCACCACCGGTATTTTGAATTCCAGCAGGGTAGCCCATGGAGGACAGGTTTTAGCTGAGCTTCCAAACTAAGGCAGACTATGAAGAACGAGAGGTGGGCAATTTCCAAATGTTTAGCTAATAAAAACCTTCTGAATAGCAGTGGAACAATGTTAGCACCAGAATACTGAATATACAAACATGATGAATAGCATCAAAATATTGTCAGATACAGTCAGAAGATGAGGTCCTCAGATTGGAAGGCACTCAAAATACTACTGATGAAGAGCTTCCTCATCAAAGTAGAGTTGCCCATAATGATGTAAATGCAGTAAAGCTTTCAGAACCTTCACTTACTGGTGGAGCACAACTCAAAATGAGGAAAAATAGCTGCAAACATCCATTAATAATAGGAAAATGGGCAAGGAATTATAGCCCTTAAAGCAGTAATTCTCAAACAGCTATCAGAAAATCACTTTAATACAGTGAGAAATACTACTAATAAATGGGAGCATCTTGTAATGGGAGTCCTAGTGTGGCACTGTAGGATAAGCACTCAGCTACTAACTGCAAGGTCAGCAGTTCAAACCCACCAGCCACTCCTTAGAAACCCTATACAGGGTCACTATGAATAGGTACTGACTCATGAGATGGCACTTTGTTGTTGTTATGTGCTGTGGAGTCGGTTCCGACTCGCGACCCTGGACAGGGTTTCCGAGGCTATAAATCTTTACGGGAGCAGAAAGTCTCATCTTTCTCCCGTGGAACAGCTGGTAGTTTCGAATTGCTGACCCTGAGGGTGGCAGCCCAATTCGTTACTACTACACTACCAGAGCTCCTTTGAGATGGCACTTAGCAACAACAATATTGCAGAGTGGCTGGTGGGTTCAAACTGTCAACCTTTCAGTTAACAGCAGAGAGCTTAACCACTGTTAAGAACAGATTCCAAAGACTCCGCAATCACAAGACCCACACAGCTGCAAGTTTCTATTCACTGTACTAGTTATTAACATCACTGGAATGTCTCATTACCTCTAAATAAGATATATTTAAATTACTTGAAACAATAAAGCATCTCTTCACATTTATTTACCAGTGTTTAACAATTTAAATACTGTACACAATAATAAGTTAATATGATTTTTCCTACATAATTTGATCTGAAGTATGATTCTTTACGGACTTCTGGTGTAGCATCAACATTGGGCTGCGAGCCACATCATCAACAGTTCAAATTCACCAGCTACTCCTCGGAAACGCTATACATGGTCACTATGAGTAGGAACTAACTCTCCAACACTCAACAACAACATGAGTCTTTATGAGAGCAAAGTGGCTCTGTAGAATAAGCACTGAACTGTGAACCTCAAGGTTGCCAGCTGGAGGTCACTAACTGCTTTGCTGGAGAAATAAAAGGCTTTCTGTTGCCACAAAGACATAAGCCAGGGAAACCCATAGGTTTTCCTTGATGGCACTTTACAAGAATGATTCCTTCCTTATAAAGTTTTTTTCCCCCATTGTTGGAAACATTTTCAGACCTATAGAAGCTTTTAAGAGACCTTGTTTTTTTATGTTGTTTTTATTGTTAAGTTGGTTTATGTTTCATATGTTTTAGTTGGTTCCGATTCATAGTAACTCTGTATAGTTCCCAAGGAACAGCTGATAGGTTTAAACCATAGACCCTGTAAGGTTAGCAGTCAACTGCTTATCCTACAGCACCTCACCAGGACTCTGACTGTTGCAGCATCTGCCACTTATTAAATGATCTTGGACAAGGCACTCAATTACTTCTTAAAATTTCCCTCAAAAGATTATCTATTGCCATCAAGCTGATTCTGATTTACAACAACCCTACATAGGGTTTCTAGGACTGTAAATATAGAAGCCAGTCTCATTTTTCTCCGGTGGAGCAGCTGGTGAGTTTCAACAGTCTACCTTGAAGAGTCCTGGTGTGGCACTGTGGGCTAATGTGCTGGAGACTGCAAAGTCATTTGAATCGCAAGGTTGGTGGTTCAAGCTCACCAGCTGCTCCTTAGAAACCCTATACAGGGTTGCTATGGGTCAGAACCGACTTGACAGAACTTAACAACAACAACACCTTGAAGTTAGCAGCTCAATGCCTAACTCAAAGGACCACCAGTTAGTTTATACGAAATTGAGAAAGTACACTTGCATTTTATTCTAAACATTAGAAAACTTTACAGCAAGAAAATGCACAATTACTCCATTTCAGGCCAATTGCTACAGTTATAACTTTATTACCATCATTTTTACATGAATATTAAGCTGCTAGAAGGCAAATTTAAGGAGCTCTGGTAGCACAGGGGTTACAAATCAGGCTGCTAACCTCAGTCAGCAGTTCGAGACTACCAGCTGTTCTGCAGGAAAAAGATGAGGCAAACCCTACACGGGGTCGCTATGAGTAGGAACCAATTCCACAGCACATAACCACCACCACCAGAAGGCAAATTTATGTGTTATGGTGGCACGGTGGTTAAGTGTGATCAAGTGGATTTAGACATAGGGAACCCATGTGACAGAGCAGAACAGCCCCTTAGGATTATCCTGGATCTGTATTTTTTTAAGTGAGCAGACAGATGACCAGGTCTTTCTCCTGAAACCACTGGCAGCTTCCAACTGCCTACCCTTTGATTAGCAGCTGTGCACATAACCACTCACTTCATCACAAGGGCTTCTGTAAATTAGCTATACTGTAGATTAGCTATAAAGGATCCAAATCTAGCTTTCTAATAACTAAAAAAGTTCTTGGACCTGAATTTTCTATTATTATTTATATTTAATGTGACAATCACAGTGAAGGAGCTCTGGTAGTGTAGTGGTTACAAGTCAAGCTGCCAACCAGTGAACTCTGGTAGTGCAGTGGTTAAGAACTGGACTGCTAATCTCAAGGTCAGCAGTTCGAAACTACCAGCAGTTCTGCAGGAGATAGATGAGGCTTTCTGCTCCTGTACAGAAACTCTGCATGGGGGTCGCTATGGGTTAGAATCAACTCAATGGCACTTAACAACAACAACCACAGTAAGGAAGGGAGACCTGGCGTGGCACTGTGGGTTAATGTGTCAGACTGCAAATCCATGTGAACTGCAAGGTTGGCAGTTCAAGCTCATCAGCTTCTCCTCACAGGGTCGCTACAGGTCAGAATGACTCGACGGCACTTAACAACCACCACAGTAAGTTTTACTGTGATTGCCATTAGGTGTTACCGAGTCTGTTCCGACTCATAGCAACTCTGTATAGGGTTTCTGAGGAGCAACTGGCGAGCTTGAACCTCTGACCTTATGGTTCAAACCGACTTTGCGGTCCACCACAGTGCCACACCAGGACTCCATCTGCTAATAGACACTAAATTTACTTACAAATAAGAAAACAACAGATACGCAAAGATTTTACAGATGGCTTGCTACCATTAAAAACTTAATACCAAGAGGAAACAAGTCCTTACAGCAAGAATCATCCCCACCCCCTCCACACACAGAGTAGACAGGGATGGGCAACTTGGACATTGGCTACCCAAAATGGGAGGTGGGGGGCTACAAAGGC
>NW_006408526.1:31210048-31219054 GCF_000296735.1 Chrysochloris asiatica | reverse complement strand
ACTGTGTGCTGAAGACCTGGGGGGGATGGGGGAAGGATTGCATACAGGGGATTGTAACCATGGCAATGAGAGACAATATATGATAGAATGAATGTAAGACTGATGTTCTCCCATGTAAACTATCACATTAATTCACAATAAAACATTAAAACAAACAAACAAAAAACTTAATACCAAGTTTACGCATTCAAATGCAAGTTTATTAAGAAAAAGAACTAATTATAATGTTATCTAAGGAGCCCTGGAAGCATAGTGGGTTACCTGTTTGGGCTGCTAACTGCCACGTCAGCAGCTCGAATCCACCAGCCACTCCTCAGGAAAAAGATGAGGCTTTCTGATCCCATTAAAGATTTAGTCTTGGAAATCCTACACCGTGGATTTCCTAAATCGCTATGACGTGGAAATGACTTGATGGCACACCACCACTACCATCACCATAACGTTTTCTGACTAATGTTAAGAATGTTATCTCATGAATTTGCAAAAAAGACATTTTTATTTCTATAACAAAGTCCTCATTTGCTTTTGCATTTGTTCATTTATATAGACTTTGTAGTCTAAGATATTCCACATACTTCAGTATCTAAAGGCAAAATTAACTTCTATATGCTGTTATCTGCAATTTTCTTTGAAATACATTTTTAAAACGCATGGGAGGATGATTGTGTGTGTGTGTGTGTTAAGTGCTGTTGAGTCGGTTCCGACCCATAGCGACCCTGTACAGGGTTTCCGAGGGTGTAAATCTTTACGGCAGTAGAAAGCCTCATCTTTCTCCCGCGGAGCAGCTGGTAGTTTCGAACCGCTGACCTTAAGGTTCGCAGCCCGATTCGTAACCACTACGCTACCAGAGCTCCTTGGGAGGATGACTAGAAGTATGACAAAACAAATAAGGTAAAATGTTAATGATAGAAACTAGCTGATGTTCACTGTAAAGTTCTTTCAACTTTATTTGAAATTTTATAATAAAATATTGAGAAAAAACAAATCAATTTTTTAAGTTTTAATACAACTTTTAAATCAAAGTCCTCTCATAATACAATCCCAAAATTTCACCCTATTTTGATATTTGTAACACTATAAAGGAGTAGAACCTAAGGATATTAAACAGAAATAATTCTTAGGACTACAGAGCAGGATGATCTAAGGTAAGTTGTTTTCCAGTGTATCTGGATCATGCCAAGTTCCACACAATTCAGAAACATACCAAGGAAAAATCTCAAAAAGTTTGTGAAAAACTTTCATTATCTTTTAATACCATTGTTTCACAAACTTTTTGTAGCTTCCTCATGTGGTGTGGTGCTATGTATGGGTTAATGCGCTGGACTGCTAAAGTTCGCTCTGAACCAAGGTTGTGGTTCAAGCTCATCAGCAGCTCCTTGGAAACCCTATACAGGGTCACTATGAGTTGGTATCAACTCAACAGCACTTGTTGTTGTTGTTGTTAAGTGCCGTGGAGTCGGTTCCGACTCATAGCGACCCTGCACAGGGTTTCCGAGGCTGTAAATCTTTACGGGAGCAGAACGCCTCCTCTTTCTCCCGCGGAACCGCTGGTAGTTTCGAACTGCTGACCTTGCGGTTCACAGCCCGATTCGTAACCACTACGCTACCAACAGCACTTAACAACAACAATAACATATGCACACTTAAAAAGTACACAACTGTATGAATATGCACAACTATCCAAAAAAATTAACTCAGGCGAGGATGGGACAAAATGCAAAGCTGCTGACCCCACTAAATCTTGTTTCATCACTACTGATTTGTGGAAATTCTTCTATTCCAAACAAGCTAGCAATACATTTTATCACATTCTATATTAATCTTTGCTTACCTATATTACAACATATTATAATCTATACTTTATCATCATTCAATACCTAGGGTTTTACAATCCTTTACTTGTTGATGATTTAATACACAAAATTCCAAGAACCTTTTATATAAGCAAGGTTTTGGTAAGAGTTATCTATATTTAGTTTATGCAAGACTTTAATTTTGCTATTAAAATTATATGCTTAAAATACATGAAAAATACTTCCCATGTGTAAAAGGAAAAGGATTTAAAAATCCTTACTCTGAGTATTTGACTTAGAATTGAAAAAACAAGTTTTTGGAAATTTTGTGCCTTCCACAAAAGTTTTATGAAGCAAACTTTTCAGTGGTATAGAACCTAGGCATCAAGCCCCACCACCTCTCAAGTTCTTGCTCCAAAATCCTCAACAGAACTTACTGTATATAGTTGACACCAAATTATGCTGTTATTCGCAAAACTTTTGGGAAGATGGTTTCAATCAAATTATTAAATTAAAAAATTGGAATATCCTTCAAAAGATTGGAGGGCGTATGTTGTTGTTAGGTGCCATCAAGTCAGTATCGACCCATAGCGTTGCACTAAAAATTATAATACTAGCTTGTCTGGAACAGAACTACCACGACTCAGTAGTGATAAAGAAAGATTCAGTCAGGTCAGCAGTTCTGGGTTTTCTTCCATCCCGCCTGCATTCATTTCTTCCCTCTCTACAAGGGTGAGGGCACAGAGAGAGAAAAGATAAGAAGACATGCGATTACCGTAAACCACACATACACACATTTTCTTCCCCAGAACAATCCAGTCATTCCTGGCAGGCAGCAATCCTGTCATCTGGTTCCTCCTCAACGTCTCCCCAGTGCTTTGCACACAGCCAACTCTCAATCACACCCACAAATGGAGGCCAGTACGTTCTATTGCAAAAGTAGTCGGATTTTTCGGGCGCATTCACACCACACCCCCACTATCGTCGAATCGATTTCGACTTACAGTAATTCTATAGGGCTGAGGAGAACTGCTTCATAGGCCTTCCGAGGCTTGTGTAACTCTTTACAGAGGAGACTGGAGGGCTCGAACTACCGACCTTCCCACCAGCAGGCCAGCGTCGAACCCCCTGTGCCACCAGGTATCCGTGTCGGACCTCCCAATCAGTGTTAGAAGTTATTCCTGTCCGCTCTACGCTATTCCCCCATTCCGACAAACAAAAGAAAAAGTCCGGAACACTGGGGAGGAGAGACGAGCTGAATAAGAAGGAAGGAGAGAGGCCTATGTTGGAGCCTAAGCGTCCAAGGAACTGGACGGCATTAGCACCGCAGTCTGGAGCCCCGCGGACACCCACGACAACGTTCTCGCAGAGTCAAGACCCTGGTCCCGCCTGAAGAGCCGGGTCCTAGGAAAAGAGGGAGTCCAGCGGATTAGGGAGTAGGGTGGGCGCGACCACAGAAGGACTGGAGGCCGAAATAGCAGCGTAGGCCACACAGCTTCCCGAGACCTAGCGTAGCGCCCGGCCTGAGGCCCTCGGGGCGCGGCTCTTCGGGCCCCGGTACCAGGCCGTCCGGCAGGGAGAGGGTCCAAGCGAGGCCAAGACCCCGAGCTCGGGCCCAGCTTGAATCTTACCATAGTGAGGCGGTGGTGGGGCGCACCCGCGCTCCGGCTCCACTGGGGCTAGAGCTGGGGTCAGGGGAAGGGGAGCACCGGCCACTCAGGACCTGCTGCCCCCCTGACAGGAGCCGCTGCCACTTCGCTTCTTGCCAAGATGGCGGCCCCGAGCCACGTCTCCAACCGGAAACGGCGCGGGTCAAAGGGTGGAGGGCGGGGCTTGGTGGGGTGGGGAAATTGAGGGTACCTGGCTGCGTCTCCTACTCTCAAAATACTTCGGGGTCGCCAGCAGCTGTGGAACCTCATATCTGTCATTGCACTTTAATCGCCTTCACTTCATTTGGGTCATCTCTTAAACTTTATGAAGCCACTCTCACAGACTGTATAAATTTAATACTCAAAATAACTCATGTGCTTAAGGGACAAGTGTCCAGAATATATAAAGATCTCATAACTCAATAATAAAAAGATAAATAGCAAAATTTAATAATGAGAAAATAGTTTAAGTAGACATTTTTTCAAAGATGTCATATAAATGGCCAATAAGCACATGAAAAGGTGTTTCATATCTGTATTCATATCCGTAGTCCTTGTTAAGTGCTGACCTGTCACCTCCAACTCATAGCAAGCCAATAGACAACAGAACCAAACACCGCTAGGTCTTGCCTCATCTTCACAATTGTGGTTATGTTTGAGCCCATTGTTGCTACCACTGTGCCAGTCCATCTTGTTGGGGGCAGCAGTTCGAAACTACCAGCTGCTCCGCGGGAGAAAGATGAGGCGATCTGCTCCCGTAAAGATTTACAGCCTCGGAAACCCTATTCAGGGTCGCTATGGGTCGAAACCGACTCAACAACTTCACTTTACCAAGCATAATGTTCTTTTCCAGGGACTGGTCCTTCCTGAACACATGTCCAAAATAGAGACAAAGTACTGTAGTCGTTGTTGTTGTTACGTGCCATCGAGTCAGTTCTGACTTTTAGTGACACCGTATAGGGGTCCTAAGGAGCAGCTGATGGGTTTGAACTGTCAAACTTGGATTTCTAGTCCAGTGCTGATCCTACAGCGGCTTATCAGGAGTCCACTGTAGTCGTTGTTGTTGTTAAGTGCCATCGACTTGTTTCCCACCCATGGCAACCCTGTATAGGGTTTCCAAGGAGTGGCTGGTGGGTTTGGACTGCTGACCTTGTGGTTCAAACTGACCTTGCAAGTTAGTGCATTATCCTGCAGCAATGCATAGCAACCCTGTATAGGGGTTTCCAAGGAGCGGCTGGTGAGTTTGAACCATCGACCTTGTTAAGGTTTATAACACCTTATAAAGTTGTGTCTGACGTGCATCAGTATAAGCAATGTATTAAAACATTTGCTTTATAATGAAGTCATTTCATCAGGAACAAGAGATTAAAAAATAAAGCTATTGATTGATTAGCAATTAATAAAAATCCCATAATGTTTTTAAAAGATAGGAAGGAATGAAATACTGATACATACTATAATGTGGTGGAATCATGGGAACTTGCTAAGTGGAAAAAAAGAAACAGTCACAAAAAAAAGGTCACTTATTCCACGATTTGGTTTGTATGAAATATCCAGAATAAACAAAGAAACAGACAGTAAATTAGTGGTTACAAGAGAGTCAGGTGAGGTTGAGATTGGAAATGAATGCCAATGGTCACAAGGTTTGATTCTGGAGTAAAGAAAATGTTTGGAATTAGAGTTGGTGGTTACACAAATTTGTAACATACTAAAAATCACTGAATTATGCACTTTGTGACTTTTATAGTAAATGAATTATATCTAGAAGAAGAAGAAACTCGTGCAGAGATTTCTTCTTCTTCTAGATATAATTATCTAGAAGGGCAACCATTTTGTGTATGTTCATTTTGCAGACAAAGAAAATGATGACAAGTTTAAGGAATTTACTCAAAGTTTTTTTTTGTTGTTGTTAGGTGCCCTCAAGTTGGTTCTGGCCCATAGCAACCCCATTATGTACAACATACTGAAACACCACCAGGTCCTGCCGCGTTCTCACAACTGTTGCTACACTCGAGCCCATTGCTCCTCCCACTCATTGAGGTCTCCCTCTTTTTCCACTGGCTTTCCACTTTACTACATATAGGATCACCATAAATCAAAGTTGACTGAACAATGGGTACTTCACACATGTTGTCTTTAATCTTTTACAACAATCTGGATAATAACACTGAGAATCAAAGAAATTAAGGAACTTGCCCAAGCTCACACAGCCAGTACATGGTAGCACCAGCATTCAAACCTAGTTTTCCCCATTATAACATACTTCCTCTCTTTTCCTTCTGTGCATTCCTTAATGTTTATTGATCTCTTACAAAGTACCAGAATCATTCTAAATTCTTCACACAAGAATTCACATTAAAGAATTAAAGAATTCTTTAATCCTCACAAGAATTCACAGAGATACCAACTGCTGTCAACTTAGTTCTTACTCATGATGACCCATGTGTGTCAGAATAGAACTGTGCTCCATAAAGTTGTCAATGGTTATTTGAAGACAGTAGATCTCTAGACCAGTCTTCTGAACTATTTATGGATGGACTTGGATCTCCAGCTTTTCAGTTAGTAGCCTAGCACATCAACCATTTGCACTATCCAAGAATTCCTCTATGAGATCAACCCCAACAAAAACTCCACTGCCTATGAGTCGATTCTGACTCGTAGTGACACTATAGGACAGAGTAGAAAGGCCTCATAGGGTGACCAAGGCTGCAAATTTTTATAGAAGCAGACAGCCACATCTTTCTTCCACAGAGAGACTGGTGGGTTTGAACTGTTGACCTTTTGGTTAATAGCCAAGTGTACCAATGGTACTAAGATAGGTACCAACATTACCCCCATTTTACACATGAGGAAACCAAGGTACAAAGAGGAAAGCTATTTATTTATCAAAGGCCTCATGGCTAGAAAGTAGCATCAATTCCGTCTTACGTGATCTTTTAATAGAATATTTAGAAAGCTAGCATATTTTTAAACTTTGCATGTTTGCAAGGATTTATGTCAAACTGTCATTTTGTTTTTGCTACCTGTTACCATCAAGTTGGCATCCTGGTGTGGTGTTGTGAGTTAATGCAAGGTTGGGGGTTCAAGCTTACCAGTCACTCCTCGGAAACCCTATATACGGTCGCTATGGGTCAGAACTGACTCGATGGCACTTAACAACAACAACTATCAAGTTAAGTGGACTCTGTCTTATGGCAATCCTATGTGTTACAAAGTAGAACTCTACTCAGTAGGATTTATTTTTTAACTGTAATCTTTACAGTTTGAACCACCAACTTTTGGTAAATAGTCTAATGAAAACTGCTTGAACCACCTAGGGATCTTTTGTTTTTTTTACAAAGCACAAATATTTCAAAACACATGACCAAATTCTTAACTGGAAAAAAAAGCGCAAAAAGCCCATTTGATGGTCTTATTATGACAGTTTATAGGGACCTTTAACATAGATTCCCAGACCCAAAAAGCTCAGAAGAAGTGAGATAAACGTTGTTGCATAGAGGGGATTGTAATCACTGAGCTGAATGAGGTGTATGATTTCCTGAATGTAGAGCTGATGATCTTGTCTGTAAACCACCAGTTCACAATAAAAAATTAAAAAGAAAACAAGCTTATGAGTGGTCATCTAAAATGCAACTATTAGTACTCTCCTTGTCTGGAGGAAATAAGAATGATGAGAATTGAAGATACCTGGAAACTATTAGTCCAGTGGATTATGACAATCTGTCTCCAAGACCCTATGATACACAACTAGATAGTACCAGGCTACCACTACCAGCTGCTCTGAAATGGATCATATTAGATCCATGTGCATCATGAAGGTCCTGGATAGAGTGGGAGAAAATGTGGGACAAAATTCAAAATCATAAAAAAGACCAGGCTTACTGGTCAGATGGTGACTATGGCCTTTGGTCACCCTTCAGGTGCTGAACTGAACTCACTCCAATGGCTCAATTTTCAGCCAAGTAATAAAAAGGTATATGAGCGGACAACAACACTAGTGAGGTATGCATGCCAAAGAATGGCTCAACCTTCAAGATCAAAAGGGCAACATTTACCTCAGGACAAAGTTCACAAGGAATGGAAACAAGAAACACAACACAGAGAGAAGTGGGATAAGTGATATCACATTTTTGCAATCTAGATGAAAGGATTTGTTGAATGTAAAACTGATGATCTGCTTTATAAATCGTCAATCAATTCACAATTTAAAAAGAGGGAGAGGTGGATACTAGAAACTCAGCAAAGATCTGTTGATGCTAATTACTTGGAAATACAACATTAGCTTAATTAGCAGAAAAAGCATCCTTGTGAACATACTTTATAAAGAGTGCCTTAGTGACAGTGTGCTGCGGAGTCAGTTCCAACTTGTAACGACCCTGAATAAGGTTTCTGAGGGTGTAAATCTGTACAGGAGCAGAAAGCCTCATCTTTCTCCCACAAACTGAATGGGAAGTTTTGAACTGCTGACCTTGAAGTTATGCTACCAGAGCCTTTGTGGTGGTGGTTATGTGCCGTGGAGTGGGTTCTGACTCATAGTGACCCTGCATAGGGTTTCTGAGACTGTAAATCTTTATCGGAGCAAAAAGCCTCGTCTTTCTCTGGTGGAATCGCTTGTAGTTTCGAACTGCTGATTCACACTGCTGATCCTGAGGTTAGTAGCCCAACTCGCAACCACTACTTTACCAGAGCTCCTAAAGAGTGCCTTAGACACAATATATTGTAATGGTTGAAAGGAGAGACTTGAGGATCAGGTTGAACTTGTGCTTGACTACTGTACTCTAGACCTTACTAGCTGAGTGAATTTATATGGTGGTGGTGGTAGTTATGTGTCATGGAGTTGGTTCCGACTCCTAGTGACCCTGTGCAGGGTTTCTGAGGCTGTAAATCTTTACACGCAAAACAGCTGGTAGTTCCAAACTGCTGACCTTGAGGTTTGCAGCCCGATTTGTAACCACTACGCTACCAGAGCTCCTTCAGTGAACAAAGATAAATTACTTTAAATCTCTAAGCCTTGATGACCTAATCTATAAATTGACATCCACCTCATAAGGTTGTCAAATTAGATAATATATTAATAAATTAGAATATATATTCTAAATGATTTGACATCATTAAGTATTCAATAGTTTTTATTAAGGTGAATTGTATATAAAATTCATATGAAATTGACCAGTTTAAAGTGAACAATTCAGTGGCTTTTAGTACATCTACAATATTGTACAATCAACGCCTGTATCTAGTTTCAAAGCATTTCATCTCCCCAAAAGGAAACCCCAACGTATTAAGCAGCTGCTCCCCATCTCTCCCTCCCCAGTCCCTAAGACATGATTAGTAGCAATAACAGATCACATAAGTAAAAAAAACAAAACAAAACTGCAGTTCCATTTTAAATGATTAATCTCTCAGATGAGGTACTTCTCATTTTTCTTTCCTTTTAAAAAGCATAACTAAAGTGTATTTATTTATTTATTTATTTTTAATGTTTTATTGTGAATTATATGATAGTTTACATGAGAGAGCTTTAGTTTTACATTCATTCCATCGTATATCATCTCATTGCCATG
>NW_006408526.1:31197060-31207628 GCF_000296735.1 Chrysochloris asiatica | reverse complement strand
TGTGCCCATAAAGTGTATTTATTTTTAACTAAGACTTTATCCTGAGGATGTAACTAAACTTTATCAACTAATTTTCCTTTTTTAAGCCACTTTCCTGTTTCCCTATGGAAGGTCTTCAGGGTCACAGTTCAATATTCTTTTCTTTGTTTCTCTCTCTTGGGTTTCCAAAATTAATTCTGTCTATTGTTTTGGTTAAAACAGTGCATTGACAGGGAACTGCCAGTGATTCAAGCTGGAATCAGATGAGGATGTGAAACGAGGAATATTATTGCTGACATCATTGGCTGAAAGCAGAGAATACCAGAAAGATGTCTACCTGTGCTTTATTGACTACGCAAAGGCTTTCACTTATATGGATCATGACACACTATGGACAACAATGTGGGAAATGAGTATTCTGGAACACTTAATTGTGCTCATGAGGAACCTGTACATTAGTTGTTTGAACAGAACAAGGGGACTCTGAATGGTTTAAAATTAGGAAAAGGTGTGCACCAGAGTTGTATTCTTTCATCATACTTATTCTGTCAATATACTGAGCAAATAATTTGAAACACAGGATTAGATGAAGAAAAATGTGGCATCAAGATTGGAGGAAGACTCATTAACAACCCACAATATGCAGATGATACAACCCTGCTTGTTGAAAGTGAAGAGGACTTAAAATATTTACTGATGAAGATCAGAGACCATAAACATTCAGTATGGGTTGCATCTCAATGTAAAGAAAGCAAAACTTCTTACCATTGGACCAATAAATAGTATCAAGATAAATGGAGAAAAGATTGAAATTGTCTGAGTCTTCATTTTGCTCGGCTCAACCATGAACACTAATGGAAGCAGCAGTCAAGAAGTCAAATGACATTTTGCACTGGGCAAATCTACTGCACAAGATCTTTTTAAAGTGTTCAAGGGCAAAGATGTCAGTTTGAGAACCAAGGTGCACCTAACCCAAGCCATGGTATTTTCAATAGCTTCACATGCATGAGAAAGTTTGACAGGAAATAATGAAGACCATAGAAGAATTGATGCATTGAGTTATGTATGGTATTGAAGGAGAATATTAAAAGTACCGTGGACTGCCAAAAGAACAAACAAATCTATGTTGGAAGAAGTACAGCCAGAAGTACATCCTTAGAAGCCAGGATGGCCAGACTTCGTATCTCATACTTCGAACATATTATCAGGAAGGATCAGTCCCTGGAGAAGGACATCATGGTTGTTAAAGTGGAGGGTCAGCGAAAAAGAGGAAGACTCCCAATGAGATGGATTGGCACAGTGGCAGCAGCAGTGGGCTCAAGCATAGCAATGATTGTGAGGTTGGCACAGGACAGGGCAGTGTTTTGTTTTGTTGTGCATAAGGTTGCTATGAATCGTTACTGATTCAATGGCACCTAACAAGAACAACAACAATCGTTTTGAAACCTATGTTCCTTATTTCTTCATTCTCTCATTCTTTATTCATCCACCCAACAAGTATTTTTAATTTCTAAAACATGCAATCACCACCAGTCATCCAGTTGTACGGTGGTGGCTAGAGTGTTACTATTATGTTGGAAGCTATGCTAATGGTATTTCAATACCAACAGGGCCACCCGTGGTGGTCAGGTTTCAACGGAGCTTCCAGACAAAGAAGAAAGACCTGGTGATCTGCCTTGGAAAATTAGACAATGAAACCCCTATGGACCGCAACAGAATATTGTTTGTTATGTTGTTGTTGAGTGTCCTCTAGTTGGTTCTGATTCATAGTGACCCTGTATTGTATATGTAGGGAGTGACTGGTGAGTTTGAACTGCCGACCTTGTGGTTCAAACCGACCTTTCAGTCTAGCGGTTTATCCTACAGCACCACACCAGGACTCCATTGTTTGATATTGTTGTTGTTGTTGTTAAGTGCCACCGAGTTGGTTCTGACTTATAGCAACCCTGTATAGGATTTCTGAGGAACAGTTGGTGGGTTTGAACTCCCAATCTTGTGGTTCAAAGTTCTGTGTTGATCCTACAGTGCCACACCAGGAAAATTAGTTCCCTAGGGTGGAAGGAAGGAGTCCTGGGGGCACAGTAGTTAAGCACTCAGCTGCTATCTATGACAGCTGTTGAAACCACCAGCTAACTGTGAAAGAAAGATGTGGCAGTCAGCTTAGGTAAAGATTCGCAGTCTTAGAAACTCTATGGGGCCTTTCTACTGTCCTCTAGAGTGACTATGAGTTAGAATCAACTAGACAGCAGTGGATTTAGGCTGGGAGGCACACAAAATACACTGGTGGATACCAACTATTGTGAAGCTCGTGTATAAACCAGCCGGGTTTATTCCCTTGCAATTGCGATGAGTAGAAGTTGATGCCACGTAGTAGCTAACAGCAACAACATATGCAATTCAGTGCCTCTTAGGAGAGTTACAGTTTCATGAGCACAGACCTTGTCTTAAGAAGCTTACAGTTCTTAATATGTAAAAATACTAGATACCTGGTTAAATTTGAATGTCAAATGAGCAGCATATAATATTTCAATATAAATATGTCCCATGCAATGGGACACAGTAGAGGATAAGTAATATAAAGTACGAGAATGAGTCAAAAATTATCCGCACTTTGGCTGTAGAATCATTTTAATCAACTTTTAGAAAAGACACAAAAAATCAATTTTTGACACCATCTTCTTGCTTTTCAGTACACTTTGTCCATTTGTCAAAAGCTTTCTTATTCTCTTATTAAAAAACGTTTTAGGCTGAGCTGTACTGCTGTCTTCACTTCATCAAAGGTGAATCTTCGAAGGACTGCTTTCAGGGGACCAAACCCGTGAAAGTCTGATGAAGCAATATTACGACTATAGGGAGGATGCTTTAACACCTTAAAACCTCAAAATGGAAGTTTTTGCAATGTCAACAGTGTGGGTATGCATTGACGTGCAAGATCACGATGCCCTTGGATAGCAATCCTCTGCGTTTAATCCGAAATTTAGGCTTCAGTTCTTCAGTGAGCATTTCACTACTAATTGTTGAAGTTTTTTTCTGATGGTGTTCCAATACTGGCCCTTGAGAATCCAGAAAACTGTAAACATCAATTTTACAGCTAATGGTTGACTTTGAACTTTTTCTTGGTTAGCGATTGAGGATGTTTCCATTCCATATTCTGTTGTTTACTCTCAGGCTAGTAGTGATGAATCCATGCCCTATCACTAGTAAAGATTTTTTAAAAGAAACTTTTACCTTTTTTCCAGTATCGGCCCAAATTTTTTTTACAGATGTCCAAGCGCTTCAGTTTATGCTCTTCCGTGAATTGTTTTGGTACCCATCTCACACAAACTTTTCAAAACCCAAGTCTGTCGTGGATTATTTCATAGAGAGAGCCATGGCTGATTTGCAAATAATTTGCCACATAATCTACTCACTGGTCTATTCAATGTTATCATCTACATGTACATGGATGTGGACAGGTAGTTCAATAAACCCAGTGTGGATAATTTTTGACTCACCTGCGTAATATAATTTATAAAATAATATACAGAGTGTTGCTGGAGAGTTTGCTTAAGTGCTAATTAGACTGATCTAGAAATAGTTACATGCCCAATCTTGTTCTAGGGAAAAACAGAATTATTTTAAGATCGTTTGTTGCTATTATATGTGCCGTGGAGTCGGTTCCGACTCATAGAGAGGACCCTGTACAGGGTTTCCGAGGCTGTAAATCTTTACGTGAGCAGAAAGCCTCATCTTTCTCCCGCAGAACAGCTGGTAGTTTCAAACTGCTGACCCTTAAGGTTTGCAGCCCGATTCCTAATCACTATGCTCCCAGAGCTCCTTATTTTAAGATTGTTGTTGTTGTTAGGTGCCATCGAGTCGGTACCGACTCATAGCGAAAGAAACACTGCCCGATCCTGGGCCAACTGTTGCCATCGATGCTGCCACTTGGCCAATTCATCTCGTGGGGGTCTTCCTCTTTTTCTCTGACCCTCCACCTTGTCAAACATGTTATCTTTCTCCAGCGAGTGGTCCCTCCTGACAATATGTCCGTAGTATTAGAGACAGAAGTTTGGCCATCCTGGCCTCCAAGGAGCACTCTGGCTGCACTTCTTCCAAAACGGATATATTGGTTCTTTTGGCAGCCCATGGCACTGTTGTTGTTGTTGTCAAGTGCCGTCGAGTCGATTGCGACCCTGTACAGGGTTTCCAAGGAGTAGCTGGTGAGCTTGAACCGCCGACCTTGCAGTTCAAACGGCTTTGCAGTCTGGCGCATTTAACCCACAGCGCCACACCACTAGCGTTCTAAAATTCATCAGCCGGTTTTTGCCATCTGCAGTCGCTAGATGCCGCTACAATCACATCCCTGAAACCATAGATTAAAAGGTGACCATTCCGCCAGAGAGCCTTTATCCGAGCCACTCTAGGTCCTCTCCTTCCTGCTCAGATATCATTCGCTGGAAGAGACGTAACGTGTGGGTGAGTACTGTAGCTCTCTCGAGAGTGAAACCAAGTCTCGCGATGTGATTTTTGCTTAGCGACTGACAACAGGCTGGTTACTCCAGGTGGGATTCCCTAAAGCGGTCTTGGTCTGAAATTGGAGTGAGACCCCAGTCCTAGGCTGGGGTTCTTTCCATATAGAGGAGACGGATTCAGAGGGGCTACAGGTAATTCATACTCACCCTAGTAGAAAATTCCTCCTCTATTTCAGAGGAATTTTAAAGGATTACCCTCCCCCCTTGAAGTCTTGGTGTGGCGCTATGGGATCAGCAATGAGCTGATAACCACCAGGTCGGCAGTTCCAACCCATCACCTGCTCCATGGAAACCCTATACAGGGTCGTTATGAGTCGGAACCGACTCTACAGCACTTAACAACAACGCTTCCCTCTAAGGCGCTTGATGGGACAGTGGGTTAAGCGTTTGACTGCCGTCAGCAAAGTTGTTACTATGCGGAGTTGGTTCCAACTCATAGCAACCCTATATAGGGTTTCCGAAACTGTAAATCTTTGCGGGAGCAGAAAGCTTTATCTTTCTCCCACGCAGCGGCTGTTGAGCTTTAACTAGCGAGCTTGTGGTTTGCAGTTCATTGCTTATCCGAGGCGGTTCAAATCCACCAGTCGCTCCTCAGGAGGAACATTAGGCTATCTGCTATTGTAAAGATTCACTCTTGGAAATTCTGTGGAACAGTTCTAATCTGTCCTATACTCTGTAAATCAGAATTGACTTGATGGCAGTGGGTGGACCCTTCCTACTCCCCTCTACTCTTCCTGTGTCTCTGGCAACTGTTCTCTGAACCTTCCCAACTTTCCATCAACCATCCTGTTTCCTTTCCTAGAAACTTAAATAGGATCCTTCCTGCAAGACAGGTGAAAGATCTGGTGATGCTTTCGGTATTATTGATTAGGACCAAGCGATTGGAGTTTGGTTTCTCCTCAGGGACCTCTACACTAGAAGTGATCCTAGACACAGAACTCTTTCTAGAACCTCTAATTATTTCTCATGTGAAACCCATCAGCCTTGGGAAAACCGACAGAACTTCTTGAGGAGGGAGCCTCCATCGACATAAAAATAAGTTTGCTTTTGGGGTGTATCTTACAGCATTGAATGGCTGTTGCAGAAATTTTCTTTAATTTTTCTCCTTAGTTTCCCGTTACTGAGCTAGTTGTTCTAAGCAAGGAGGCCACTATTTGCTAAACAGGGCTGCAGCAGAATGACTTAGCTTGACCTATGGTCAAGAAGCCTTAAGGACAGCTTGGCTGAGGGTTAAGATTTTATACAAACTTGGTGTCTTGGGTGAGGAAGGAACCAAAATTGGTTTAGAATTGCACCTCTGGCAGAGTGCTTAATGCCCCATGACATGTCTCCTTTTGCTTAGACCAAGATTGTTGAAAACCAGCCATATGATGAGCGTCTAGATATTAACGACTCTGAAGAGGTTGCAAGTATTTTTACTCCAACCTCAAGGCCCCAAGGTAAGAGTGGAATGAAGAAAGAAGAAATGGTTCTCAGAACCAAGTGTAGGATGGATTCATGGTTTAGGCCAAGAAGATTTTATTTTATACCAGCAAATGTTGATTTTCAAAGTCAAGTAATTGCCATTGTTTCTGTTTTCTAACTAGTTAAGGTGTGAAGCATTGTCTTCTAGATTATAGGATCTTCCTCCAACTTTACCAATATAAGAGTGCTTCAAAAAGCTCATGGAAAAATTGAATGAAAACATAATGGATGTAACCATGGCAATAAAACGATATATGATAGGATGAATGTAAAACTAATGTTCTCCCATGTAAACTATCACATAATTCACAGTAAAATATTAACCAAAAAAAAAGCATAACAGATGGAGTTGTACATATAATGAGCATCCTATTGACTTCACTCATAATTGGTCAGAATGTTTACAGAATGCAATTCTTTCCAAGTTGAAGATAGTGAACTTTTAGGGAAAATGCAGTTTTAACTATAGTGAATTAACAAATAGGTACACTAAATTGTAGACATCAGCAGGTTTTTTTAAAAATAAAATAATGGAATCTTTCCACTAACTTTTTGAAGCACTCTCATATTCCTTCTTGTTGTTGTAAAGTACCGTGGAGTCAGTTCCGACTCATAATGACCCTGCACAGGGTTTCCGAGGCTATAAACCTTTATAGGAGCAGAACGCCTCATCTCATATTCCTTATTACCACTTAAATCATGATAATGTTTTGCTCACAGTCTGCCAAGAGTTCTTTTTTTTTGTCTTATTTTGTTTTGTTTTTAACTTGTCAATATGTTTACTTATTTTTCACAATGTTTTCATAATCTGTACATAACCTGGACTCCAATCAAAATCTCAATGTAATCTTTTTAGAAAACTTGACACCATTCATTTATTCAACTATTATTGTTTTTGAATACCTACTATGTGCCAGTAAGGAGCTCTGGTAGCATAGTGGTTACGAATCGAGCTGTGAACCTCAAGGTCAGCAGTTCGAAACTACCAGCTGTTCCACGGGCGAAAGATGAGGCTTTCTCCTCCCTTAAAGACTTACAGTCTCAGAAACCCTGTACGGGGTTGTTATGATTCGGAACCGACTCCATGGCACATAACCACCACCACCACTATGTGCCAGGCACTGGGTGTAAGTGTGAAACAAAAGACATTGTCCCGGTCACCCTAATGTTTAGAATCATGAGAGGCAGATGATAAATGAATAATTATAAGTGTGATGAGGCAGTCCTGTTGTGGCACAGTAGGATCAGCACTGGACTGCTAGTAACATGGTTGGCAGTTCAAACCCCCCAACCACTCCTAAGAAACCCTACTCAGGGTTGCTAGGAGTCAGAACTGATTTGACGGCACTGAACAACAACAGAAGTGTGATAAGTGCATTGATGGAGGCAAATAGTTTGCTGTTATGGAGAATATTGGTGAGGGGGATTTACTGCTTTTGGTAGGGTGATCAAGGTGTCATGATGACATTTAAATTGGGACTGGAAAGATGAGAAGGATCCAAACACCAAGAGAAAGTAGGCCAGGAAGAGGGAACAGCAAGTGAAATGGGAGAAGCTCCAGAGGTTAGAAAGAGCAGTGTAGAGTAGGGAGATGGTATGTGGTTAGAACAGAGACATGCGTAGGAGGCATAATAAGCAGGGTTTTGGAGGTCAAGTTGCTGTTGTCTGTAGAATGGATGGAAGAGTGTAAAGATGAAAGTCAAGAACCAGTTGGAAGAATCATTGCAATGACTGTCTTGAGAAAATAGTGACTTGGACTGTGGTGGGGAAATTAAGAATAGAAAAGGCTACTCTAAAATACAGTGTGGTCCCTAAGGCTTACTGATGAACTGGATTTTTGTTGAGTTAGGACTCAAGCATGACATTTAGGTTTTTGACTTGCATATATTTAACTATGCTTTTGTCACTTAAATATGTTATAATTCATTTTCAGTTTGGGCTAACTTAGACACACACACCCCTCCACCAAAAAATAAAAGTTTAATTTGCATTTATTTGATTTAGAAACCATTTAACATGTTTTCATGCCAGTTAATATGCTACATCTGATTATGCATTTAATTGTTCAGAACATTTTTGGTGCTTTTATCTTATTTATGACTAACTCTCATTTGCTAGGCATGAGGTCTGTTCGTGCCACATAACTTTTCTCAAGTCATTGCCAAGAAAGCCCTGAGTGGTAAATATTATTGACCACATTACAGTGGTGGGAATACTTAGACTCAGAGAGCTTAACCCATTTTGTCCAAGTGATTGAGTTGCCCTTCAAACCCAGTTTTCTAATTCTAAATCCAGCACTGTTCACTTTACTAGATACTGACTTCATTTTACCCATATGTAAACTAAGGGTAGAGTTTAATTTGTGTGTAATGAAAGATAATTGACTGGTATGATGTCACACTCAATGCATTAAGCATAGTAAATGCTTAGTAAATAGATCTTGAATTGACAGAGTCATGATTAGCAGTGAGTCTCTGTCCTGTAGCCAGATGTTCTTATGAACCCTGTTTCTGTATAAAATAGAGTATAAAAGGATATAAACAAATATACTTGTCTTTAAAATAATTTTAACAATAACCTTAAAGGACAACTTTTTCTTCTAAGGACCTTCTCATTCTGTCCATCTTCCTAACAAGACGATGGCTGATAACAGCAGTGATGAGTATGAAGACGAAATTAGCAAGGTAAAGTGTAACCTACAACAGCTTGTAGAATTTCTGCTTGAGTTTTCTCTGTGTTAACTTTTTATTGTGATTTGGGTGAAGGTTTACAGAGTAGATCATCAGTTTTACACTAGACAATTCATACACATTTTGTTTCATGTCACTGATTGCAATCTCCTTGGTATAATATTACTTAGCCCACTTCCTCTGTTTCCTGTTTTCATTCCTCTTCCTTTCTGAACTTTTGTAAATTTTGTCCTGGGGTAAATGTTGCCCTTTTGATCTCAAATGGTTGATTAATCTATGTTATTTGAACTTAGAATTGTTATTTGTACTGTTACTGTTTCTTTTATTATTGTTGTTGTTAGGTGGTGTCATTTCGGTTCCGACTCACAGCAACTCTGTGCACAACAGAACGAAACACTGCCTGGTCCTATGCCATCCTCACAATCATTACTGTATTAATGGCTGGGATATTGATTTTTATGCATTCATTTCATTTTGACAACTTCTAATTTTCCTAGATTCATGTTTGGTACATTCCATGTTCAGATTATTAATGGATATTTTGAGCTGCTTCTTCTCATTGTGAGTTGTGCTGCATCAGCAAATAAAGGTCCTGAAAACTTTAAAAAGCTTTACTCCATTTGTGTCATAATGGTCAACTCTACTAATTTGAGAAGGCAGATCTTCTCCAGTCATATTTTGAGTGCCTGGCACTATATCTAACATTATTCTGGTTCTAGTCCTAATGTTTTAATATTCAGTATTTTGGTACATTTTAAGTTCTATCTTGAAGTATACTGCTGTCTGTAGGGATAGGATAGTATCCATACACCAATAAGGAAGACCAAGGATCTTTGGCAACATAGTGGTTACAAATCGGGCTGCTAACTTTAGAGTCAGCAGTTCGAAACTACTAGCTGTTCTGTGGGAGAAAGATGAGGCTTTTTGCTCCCGTAAAGATTTATAGCCTCGGAAACTCTGTACAGGGTCACTGTGAGTTGGAATCAACTCCACCGCACATAACAACAACAAATAAGGAAGACCAGTTAATACCACTATTATTCAAGTTTAAATATCAACCACTAAAGCCAATGATAGTGAATTTGAAAAATTCTACCAACTTCTTCAGTCTGAAATTGATCAAACATACAATCAAGATGTGTTGATAATTACTGGAGGTTGGAATGCAAAGGTTGGAAACAAAGAGAAAGGATCAATAGTTGGAAAATATGGTCTTGGTAATAGAAATGATGCTGGAGATCACATGATAGGATTTTGTACATCAATGAGTTATTCATTGCAAATACCTTTCAACACAAAAGATGACTATGTACATGACCTTCACCAGATAGACTACACAGAAATCTTGAGAGCCAAAATATGATTTTGAACATGTCCCACCTGATTTTAGAGATCATCTCAAGAATAGATTTGATTAATTAGATACTAATGACAGAACATATTTTGGTTCTCGTGGACTTGTTTTTATTTTCTTCAGCTTCAGTTTGAATTTGCTTATTAGTAATTGATGGTCTGTTCCACAGTATGCCCCAGGCCTTGTTTTGACTGATGATATGGAGCTTTTGAGATCCTCTGAAGAACAGATTTGATACATTAAACACTAAAGACCGAAGAACAGAAGAGTCATGGGATAACATCAAGAACATCATACAGGAAGAAAGCAAAAATTCATTAAGAAGACAAGAAAGAAGGAAAAGGTCAAAGTGGATGTCAGAAGAGACACTGAAACTTGCTCTCCAGCATAGAGATGCAAAAGCAAATGGAAGAAATAAGGAGGTACAAGAGCTGAACAGAACATTTTAAAGATCACTCAGAGAAGATAATGCCAAATATTACAACAAAATGTGCAAAGATCTGGAATCAGAAAACCAAAAAGGAAGAACACACTCAGCATTTCTCAAGCTGGGGGAACTGAAGAAAAAAT
>NW_006408526.1:31175506-31196037 GCF_000296735.1 Chrysochloris asiatica | reverse complement strand
TTGGATCAACTATCAACACTCATAGAAGAAGCAGTCAAGAAACTAAATGACATATTGCATTAGGCAAATCTGTTGCACAAGACCTTTTTTAAAGTGTTGAAGAGCAAAGTTGCCAGCTTGAGGACTAAGGTGCACCTGACCCAAGCCATGGTATTTTCAAGACCCTCATATGCATGTAAAATCTGGACAGTGAATAAGGAAGACCGTAGAAGAATTGATGCATTTGAGTTATGGTGCTGGAAGAGAATATTGAAAGTGCCGTGGGCTGCCTAAAGAACCAATAGATCCACTTTGGAAGAAGTGCAGCCAGAGTGCTCCTTGGAGGCCAAGATAGCCCAAACTTCGTCTCTCATACTTCGAGCATATTGTCAGGAGGGACCAGTTGCTGGAGAAGGGTATCATGTTTGGTAAAGTGGAGGGTCAGAGAAAAAGAAGAAGACCCCCAATGAGCTGGATTGGCCAAGTGGCATCATTGATGGACTCAAGCGTGGCAACAGTAGTGAGGTTGGCCCAGGATCGGGCAGTGTTTCATTCTACTTTGCACAGGGTCGCTATGAGTTGGGACTGACTCAACGGCACCTAACATCAACAACGACAGAACACCTGAAGAGTTGTGGGATGACACCAAGAATATCACACAGGAAAAAAAACAAAAGGTCATCAAGAAGACAAGAAAGAAGGAAAAGATCAAAATGAATGTCAGAAGACACTCTAAAGCTTGCTCTCCAGCATAGAGATGCTAAATCAAGTGGAAGAAATGAGGAGGTAAAAAAGCTGAACAGAAAATTTCAAAGGGCAGCTCAAGAAGACAAAGTCAAATATTATAGTAAAATGTGCAAAGACCTGGAGTTAGGAAGCCAAAAAGGAAGGACACGCTCAACATTTCTCAAGCTGGAAGGACTGAAGAAAAAATGCAAACCCTACTTGCAATATTGAATAATGCAGAAAGCATCAAAAGAATATGGAAGGGATACATAGAGTCACTGTACCAAAAAGAAATGTTCAGTCATTTTAAGTGGTAGCATATGATCAAGAGCCAATGATACTGAAGGAGGAAGTCCAAAGTGCACTGAAGGAATTGGCAAAGTAAAAGGACCCGGGAATTGATGGGATACAAATTGAAATCTTTCAACAAACTGATGCAGCACTGGAGGTGCTTACTCATTTTGCTAAGAAATTTGGAAGACAGCCACCTGGCCAATTGACTGGAAGAGATCCATATTTGTGTAGTTCCCTGTCAATGAACTGCTGTAGCCATTTTAAAATTATTTTTAGCAAAATTTTACTTGCATATAATATTAATGATACTGTCTGATGATTTCCATATTATGTTGGGTAACCTCTCTTTGGACTGCGAAACTTACTTCATGATCATATCCTACTTCTATAAGTTATATTGTAGGAAATGTACAATCAAGTGGTGGCCAGAAGAACTACCAAATGTACAATCAAGTGGTGGCTACCACTACCAACTGCTCTGAAAAGGATCACATTAGAAGGTCCCAGATACAGCAGCAATATATGTGGAACAAAACTCAAAATTATTAGGAAAACAAGACTGGACTTCCTGGTTGGGAGACTGGAGGAACCTGAGACTATGGCTCTCAACCACCCTTCATGTCTGGAGAGGAACTCACCTTCGTGGCCCAACTTTCAGCCAGAGAGTAGATAGATAGATGGGGGGAACAACAACACTTTTAATAAAGTATTGTTGTTGTTGTGAAGTGCCATCGAGTTGAATCTGACCCATAGCAAACATAGGGTTTCCAAGGAGCAGCTGGTGAACTTGAACCACCGACCTTGAAGTTCAAACAACTTTGCAGTCTAACGCATCAGCCCACATTGCAACACCAGGACTCCACTATGAATAATGGAATGGTCATTCATTCAAAATCAAAAGGGCAGCATGTACCTAAGGACAAAGTTAAGAAGGGATGGGAAGGTGGGTAGAATGGAAATAGAAGCCACAGGGAGGAAGCAGAACAACTGTTGATGAGTGGAGGGGATTGTAATCATTGAGATGCAACAAAGTATATGATTTGTTGATTCTAAAGCTGGTAATCTTGTCTGCAAACCTTCACTCAAGTCACAATAAAGAGTTTGAAGAACTAAATATTAATGAAAGACTAGTAGTGTACTACACTCTGGTGGTCTTGCAAACTAAATACTAACTCCTCTATGTTCTTGATGAATATTAAGACTCTCTAAAGTTTGTATCTCTTGATTCATCTTCTCCTATTACCTCCCAAAATAATTACAGTTGCCATTCTTCATGGCAAAAGTCCCTAAGTTTTAAGGTGGAAGCTAACAGGATAATATATGCAGAACTCTTTGGAGCTCCTAAGTGGTAGGTACAATTGATATAAATAAGAGACTTTATACCCAAGCCTCAAGGCAAAAAATTGACTATGATTGTAGAAAGTGGAGCCCAGTTTGTAGTAGAATATGAGCAGAAGCAGCTCTCAAGCCCCTCTGGAGAGTACCATCTGTCTTTCTGGTAGTTTGGTGTCAGATGATGGGGTATCGGTTAGAACGATTGGAGGGAAGTAGGCAGAGTACACTCAACAGTTGTCTTTGTATGACCTTTCTGTGCCTACTTACCCTGCCCTATCTCAGGAGAAGAAGAAGACCTCACAGTTGACACCTCAGCGGGGCTTTAGTGAAAATGACGATGACGACGACGATGATGACTCATCTGAAACTGATTCTGATGAAGATGATGATGAGGAGGAACATGGAGCCCCTCTGGAAGGGTAAGGAAAGACTCCTTGCCAAGGACACCCAAGCCAAGGGAGAAAATGTTTCATTCAAAACACTGGGCTGAGAGGATGGCAGTAAAAAGGAAAATCTTCTCTATTTAGGATTTTCAGTTTTCTCAGAAATACATCATAAAGAGTTCTCATTCCTTTCTGATTCATCTGCCTCATTGAGTCCTAGTGTGTCATTGCATTATTTAAAACATCTGTGAGCTTAATGATTGCATTACGTTTTGCTAAGTAAATTTAAAAGATGTTTTTTGCCTTTAAGGAGCTCACACTCTGTGAAAGAGAAAGTAAACTTAAGTATATACAAAGCATTCATGTGTAGTAAGGAAAACAGCGTGTGTGCAATGCATATACTTGTTTCTGTTTTAGACTGAGATCCATTTCGGGCAAGCAGAGAAGAAGTGATTTAGGGGCCCCATTGAGGCAAAATGTTTCTGGATGAAGTTTAAGTAAAAATCTTTTATAACACTTACGGGTTGGCTAAATGATGTCTAGGATCAGCACTGGACTGTTAACTGCAAGGTCAGAGCTTCAAATTCACCAGCTGCCTCTTGGAAACTATACGGGGTCCCTATGAGTCAGAATTGACTCAATGGCATTCAATAACAGCAAGCCAAGAGTGGAATTCTGTCTAGTCATAAAAAGTATGAGGCAGCTATTGAGGCAGTGAGTGATGAAGAACAGTCTCTCAGAAATAGTGTTACATTTTTAGAAGGTAAACAAGAGTGTTTATGGTGTGTGATGATGCCTGTGATCTGGCAGCATACATAGAAACTAATAATAGTGATGACCTTTAGGGAGGAAAACTTGGTGGCAGGGGCACAGGGCAGAAGGGGAACTAAGCTTTTCAGTGTATACTTTTTGTGTCTTTTATATGGTATCATGTTAATGCATCATTTATTAAATAAAGCAGTTTGGTAAAAATAAACAATCATTCCTATGTATTAGGATGGGCGTGAAATGAATTAGGCAAGTATTTAACTTCCAGACTGACTTTCCATGCTTTGCAGTTTACTTCATGATCATATCCTACTTCTGTAAGTTATATTGTAGGAAGTGTACATTTTAATTCATAAATTATTTTAAAGCAACACCTCTAAAGGAACCTTGTTAATAGTCCTTCAAGTCACTTAAATATTTTGCCAGTGTTCATTGCATATTACTTAATTGTAATTAATCTTATATAGGCTGCATTTTTAACAGGAGAATGTGCATTTTCATGTATCAAAATAATATACAAGTAATTGGTGGTGCTGTAGGATAATCATTGGGCTGTGAACCACAGTGTCAGTGGTTCGAACCCACCAGCCACTTCACACGAGACAGTTGAGGCTTTCTGCTCTTGTAAAGATTTAAGCCTCAGAAACCCTATACAGGGTTGTTATGAGTCATAACTGATTCATTAGCACATAACAACAACAATGAAACAATCTGCTCCCATAAAGCTATACAGTCTCGGAAACCCTAAGGAGCAGTTCTCAGTGCTATTGAATCACTATGAGTAGGAATCAACAATGAGTTTGGTTTTTTGGTTTGGTAACTATCTCCCAAATATTGGATATTTTTTTATTTGTTCCACTTTTTTACAATTATTAATAATACTGTTAAAAACATCTTTGTAAAAATTCCTTTTTTTTTCTTTGGGCAAATTCTTTGTCAGAATTTAAATATCTTATTCCACCCTCTCTCTTTATCCATTTTATTCACAAAAAAGTGAAAACATTTATTCTGTATTCTAAAGCTGAAGAAAGGTTAATGTTTTGGATTTTTTGCAGTTCTGTTGTTCTTCATTGTCAGATACAATTGAGAGTTAACTATAATCCATTTTAAAGTTGCTTGTAAACCCCTAAAATAGGTAGACCAGGAAGGAGGCAAAAGCTAGGTCCAGGGTCATGTACCCGGCGGTCAGAGTAACAGATGAGTTTAACCAGGACTTTGTGATACTCATTCTCGTCTGGCAACCTTGAATGGTATTTCCTTTCCTTTCCTCAGAGCCTACGATCCTGCAGATTATGAGCATTTACCAGTTTCTGCTGAGATTAAGGAACTCTTCCAGTATATCAGTAGGTAAGTTATTGGAACCTTCCATCATACCCCCACCTTGTCCCAAACCTTTCCTGCCTTCTAGTCTGAAATAAGGCCATGATCTTTAGGGTTTTTTAGCTTGAATAATAAAGCAATTTTCTCTGTT
This sequence comes from Chrysochloris asiatica, assembly GCF_000296735.1. Taxonomy (NCBI): domain Eukaryota; kingdom Metazoa; phylum Chordata; class Mammalia; order Afrosoricida; family Chrysochloridae; genus Chrysochloris; species Chrysochloris asiatica. The sequence goes on along the minus strand of NW_006408526.1, from coordinate 31,191,081 downwards.
TGCTTCTACCTTTCCTTGACAATACCTCATAGGTACACACCTCAGTTGATTGACCTGGACCACAAACTGAAACCTTTCATTCCTGATTTTATCCCAGCTGTTGGGGATATCGATGCATTTTTAAAGGTACAGTAAGTACATCCTTAAAAAGAAAAAAAATGACTCCTTACATATTCTTCTGACCCCTCTGTTACACTAGCAGTTCTACTAACTTCCTTGACTTGAATTGGCTGTTAATATTGTTAGGTGCTATTGAGTCACTGCCAACTCATAACAGCCCTGTGTACTGCCTGGTTCTGCACCATCCTCACAAGCATTGCTATGTTTGAAGCCATTGTTGTAGCCACTCTGTCAGTCCATCTCACTGAGGGTTTTCCTCTTTTTCTCTGATCCTCTACCAAGCATGGTGTCCTTTCCCAGGGACTGGTCCAAAGTACATGAGCTGTGAAGTCTTGCCATCCTCACGTCTAAGGAGCAGTTCTGGCTGTACTTCCAAGATAGATTTATTTGTTCATTTGGTAGTCTGTGGTACTTTCAATATTCTTTTTTAACATGACAATTCAAAGGCATTAATTCTTTTTTGCTCTTCCTGATTCATTGTCAAGGGAGTCCTGGTAGTGTAGTAGGCTATGCATTGGCTAATAACCGTAAGGTCAGCAGTTCAAATCCCCCAGCTGTTCCTCAGGAGAAAGATGAGGTTTCTGTGAGTTGGAACTGACTCCGTAGCAGCAGCAGCAGCAGTGGTCATTGTGCAGCTTTCTCATACATGTGAGGTGATTGAAAATAGCACTGGCTGTGGGTCAAGCACACACCTTAGTCTTTAACCAAAAATACTTAGATGTACAAGTATGTTTTCCTTTCTTTCTTAACCTTGCTTTCTACCCCAAATTATACTTGTTGCTATTAGATAATATTTATTATCCTATTATATATAAAACATATGTCATACATTTGTCTCTTAATTATCCATGACTTCAGCGTTCTATTTAATCTCCTAATATATCATATTTATTTTTCTAGATAGTAGTTAGTACAGCATGGTTTACTTTCATGCTTTTTAATACTACTAATAATGTATCTGAACAATCCTTTGCCTTGTTTGAATAGCAAGCATATCCCTATTCTATCCCTCCCAATTTTCCCTGTACTCTTTTTCCCTTTCCCTTATCCAGGTCCCACGTCCTGATGGAAAACCTGACAACCTTGGTCTGTTGGTATTGGATGAGCCCTCTACAAAGCAGTCAGACCCTACGGTACTCTCTCTCTGGTTAACAGAGAATTCCAAGCAGCACAACGTCACGGTAAGGTACTAGCCTTGTACAGGTCCCAAAGAGAGTGGTCCAGGAACAGGGGCCAGACTAACATTTCTAAAGCTGACTTAATTGTTCATCAAAAGGGATGGTTATGGTTTCAGACCAGTCTTATTTTTTGGTGCAAACAGTCAACATGCTTGGCTGCTAACTGGAAGGTTGGAGGTTTAAGTTCACACAAGGACACCTCAGAAGAAAGTCATAGTGATCTGTTTATGAAAAGTCAACCACTGAGAACTGTACTGAGCACAGTTCCCCTCTGACACATTGGGGTTGGTATGAGTTGGGGTCAACTCAATTACAACAGCTTATTGATATATAACTTTTATACCATAAAATTCACTATTTTAAAATGTATAATTAAGTGGTTTCTAGAGTATTCACAGAGTTGTACAGCATCTCCACTACTGAATTTAAGAACTTTCATTGCTCAGGTAGAAGCCTCCCACCAATTAGTAGTCTCTTTCTGTTTCTCATCATTCTAACCCCTGGTAACCACTCTATTCCTTTTAATGGCTAAACAGTATTCCACTGTATGGATATATGATGTTTAACTCGTCCATTCACCAGTTGTTTCCACTTTTGTTAATAATGTTGGTGTGAACACTCCCATACAAGTGTTTGCGTGGACATTTATATTTTTCTTTTAGATATATATGTAGGAATGAAATTGCTAAATCATATGGTAACTCTGCTTAACTTTTTGAGGAACTACCAAAGTGTTTTCCAAAGAGGCTGCACCATTTTATAAAACCATCAGCAGTAAATAAGAGTTCCAATTCCTCCACATCTTCTCTAGAACTTGTTATTGTCTTTTTTTTTTAAATTGTCTTTCTCATTGTAGTCATCCTAAATTGATGTAAAGGAGTATCTTGTTGTGGTCAATCCAGCACAGTTGACTTGTTCTCTTCCCAGGCTCTAGCAAATTTGATCAAGGTTTCTTATAACTTTTATTTGGTTGCTTTTAGGCTTCATTTTTCAAGTTTGTTGTTAGTTATTAAATGCCATTGAGTCAGTTCCAACTCATAGGGACCCTGTCTAGGGTTTTTGAGGGGCGGCTGATGAGTTTGAACTGCCAACTTTGCATTTCAAGCTGACCTTGCGGTCTAGTGCCACACCAGGACTCCTTTACTACCACTTTCATAGGGAGCACAGGTGTGGTGCTGAAGGATAATGCATTAGACCGCAAGGTCAGTTTGAACAGCCAGGTTGGTAATTCACACCCACCAGCTGCTCCTCAGAAACCTTAAGACAAGGTTGCTATGAGTCAGAACTGACTCAAAGACACTTAACAACAACAACACTATAGGGAACACTGTGGCTCTGTAGGATAAGCACTGGACATTGAACCACAAGGTCAGTGGTTCAAGTCCACCAACCCTTTCTCAGGAGAAAGATGAGATTTTCTGCTACCACAAAGATGTACAGCCTCAGAAACCCTATACAGTGTTGCTATGAGTCAGTACTGACTCAACATTTAAGACAGCACCACCATCACCTCATATATAAATTGTAATAGATTTGATAAGCTACTCTTTGAAAGTAAAAAATGAGAGAGCTATTTCAGTGCAGTCAGCCAGCCTTTCTCCTTATTTTTCTAGCAACATATGAAAGTAAAGAGCTTGGAAGATGCAGAAAAAAACCCCAAAGCCATTGACACATGGATTGAGAGTATCTCTGAGTTACACCGTTCTAAGCCCCCCGCGTCTGTGCACTATACCAGGTAAGAAATGACATAGTCCTCTCTACAGTAACCCACACTGCCTTTTACCACCTGTGAATTCTTGAGAAAAGTACCAAAGGCTCAGGACATACTTCAGTAACCTGTGGTCCAAAGGGTCCTAGTAGTTACAGACTAAGATAGCAAACCTAGAGATGGTGATTGATTTAGTATCATCTCTGAGCCAGCTCCTTCAAACTCTAGGCCCTAGGTAAGTTTGGTTTGTCCCCACCTAGGTTCTCATGAAACCTTAGTATCCCAGATGGAGAGCCTTTGCTTAATCCTAGACCATCTTGATGCAGGGGTTATTGGTATCATCAGTCTGTTTCCTGTCCATGTTTACTTCTGTTCTTTTAGGCCTATGCCTGATATTGACACACTGATGCAGGAATGGTCTCCAGAGTTTGAAGAACTTTTGAGTAAGGTGAGTGGAAATTAGCAGCACTAAGAAGTGTAGCAGCATTCACTTTGGGGTCTGCTGTCCTTTCTCTTCCTTTATTGTGATTGTTACTGGTATTCCTGTGTGCTGTTGAGTTGATTTTGACTCAGAGCAACCCAGCAGGACAGAGTAGAACCGCCCCAGAGGGTTTTCTGGGCTGAAATTGTTATGGGAGCAGATCTCCAGGTCTTCTCTCTTGCCATGTGTCAGTGTGTTCCAACTGTTAACCTTTTGGTTAGTGGGCAAGTGTTTAACCTTTGTGCCACCAAGGCGCATTATTATTATTATCTCTTTTTTTTTTACTTTTTATTGTGAATTGAGTGACAGTTTAAAGAACATGTTATCTTTTAAATTGATATATATATATATATTTAGAAAAGTTCCCATATCCTAAATCTACACCTCAGCCAGTTTTCACCTGTTGAACATAATTATGTAACCAGTACATCAGGTCAAGAAACAGTCCGTTGCTTAGCACACTAGAAGCCTGATTTCTAATAACATAGATTAATTTTTACTGGTTTTTCTTGTTTTGTTTTAATGTGAATTATGTCATAGTTTACATGGGAGAACGTTAGCTTTATATTCATCCTATTGTATATCGTTACATTGCCATGGTTATAGTCCCCTCCATGCATTATCAACCAACTAAATGGTAGACCCTGCAATCCTGCCCCCTGGTCATCAGCACACAGCCCCTCTCCCTCTCTAGGTCTAGAGTTCCCAGCCGCTTCATCTCTCCACGTCATAGTCTCTGCCTCCATCTCTGGCATCACTGTTTCTCTGGGTAGGGTCCCACACTCTGCTCTTCTCCCTTGATGGTCCCAGGGACCTCCGCTCCAGGACTGCGAAGTCAACCACTCCCCTCCTTTTGCTACTAAATATCTACCTTTACATTTCCAACCCTCACAGTCAGTACTGATAGTAACTATTTACTCTTGTATCACGAGTGTTATCCCCACCTCCTTTCATCAGTCCCGCCCAGACAGATTGGCTACTACTCAGTGGAGAGTCTACCTTCCTCTGCGGGCCCTCTGGATCTAGGCTCCCTCTTGAAAGCTTGTAAGCCAGTCACTTCTTGCCTTTGTAGCCTCCCCCATTTTGTGTAGCCAGTGTCCAAGTTGCCCATCCCAGTCTACCCTGTGTATTGAGGAGGTAGGAATGATTCTTGCTGTAAAGACTTGTTACCTCTTTTGAGCAACTGCATCCATATGTGTAGGTCAAGTTCATCAAATTACTCTTTTTTCCCTCCTCTTTCTTCTTCTAGTTGAACTCTGATCATCCATCAACTGAAGCCAAGTCAAGTGGGTATTATCTGCAAATGTGGGTGTTCTTGTGCATATGCCCTCTCTTATCAGCTGGATGTTTCATTCTCCATTCTAGTCCTCTATGGCTATGTCACTGACTCTGGGCCCAAGAGTCCCTAGGTCTTGCCACACTGCTGGCTGACCAGGTCTCCACCTGGGTTCACAGGAGTCTATTGAACGTGGGTGGTTGGACTTCGCTCACAGCTTCATTGCTGTTTTTCCATCACTTCCCCTTATCAGTGACCAATGTGGTCACCAGTCAGAGCACATGTCTGCTCGTGTATTCCCATTGAGTCTTAGTCTTGGAAGGGGGTTTGCCCCAAGGGGACCTGACCGCTTGCCTTGATGTCTCCTGGGCGGGCAACTTGCTTGTTCTTGTAATAGTCAGTTGGACTGCCGATATTGTTTTGTATTTTTCCTGTCGGTCTTTCTCTCAAGAAGTATCTTCCATTTTTCTAGCTGCTCCAGGATGGTCTGCTTGTCCTTTCAAGTGGAAATTTCTCACCTTAGAAGATTCTGGATGGGGTTCAGGATTCCACCTTGGTCTTATGCAATGCAGAGGCTCCGCAGGAAGCCTCCTTCACTGGGCAAGTTGTAGCCCCAATTTAGGGCTACAATCAGTTATAGGCAGAAGACAGACTTACAAGCTTTCTTTGGTGATATTTCTTGCTATTCCTTTCTCTCCCCTTCAAGTGTCTATTTTATAATGGTATGCAAGGGAAACCAAGATTCAAAAGACAGTCAAGCATCTTAACATTATCTCCCCGTTTTGCCCATTCCAGCCATGCCTCAATCCCTGTATCCCAGAACCCTGTTGTTCTAAAGTTGTGCATACATCATTATTTACCTCTGTCCCACTTAGCCCATGCAAACCTGCTTAACTGTTCTTCCATCTGCCTTGTTCTTCCATTCCCCTCTTCCTTATGTATTGCCCCCCTCCCCAGCACCCAAACTATCCTGTGTCTATTTCCTACCCTTGCTCCACCTTCTCCTCCCTCTCCTCATCCCACCCCCCTCAACCTGGCAACCAGCAAATAATTCTCCATCCCGTCCCGTCCCCCCCCCTTTTAGTATGGGTTCTTTTTCTTAGTCTTTTACAGTAGTGGTCCTATACAGTATTCCTCCTTTTGTGACTGAGTAATTTCACTCAACATAATGCCCTCAAGGTTCATTCATGCTACGTGGTAGCTTACAGTTTCCTTGTTATTCTTCAAGGTAGCATAATATTCCATGGTGTGTATGTACCAGTTTGTTTATCCATTCTTCAGTTGATGGGCATTTAGGCTGTCTCCATCTTTTTTCTACTGTAAACAGTGCTGCTATGAACATTGGTGTGCACATTTCTACTCATGTTATGGCTCATATTTCTGTGGGTAAATACCAAGTAGAGGAATTGTTCTATTTCTAACCTTCTGAGGAAGCGCCATATTGCTTTCCAGATTGGATGGACCTTTTGCAATCACATCAGCAATGTAGGAGTATTCCAGTCTCTCCGCATCCTTGCCAGAATTTATTGTCCTCTACTTTTTTGATCCTTTGCTGTTATTGCTGGGGGTGAAATGGTATCTCATTGTTGTTTTGATTTGCATCTCTCTAATGGCTAGTGATCGTTAGCATTTCTTCATGTTTGTTCTGCCTGGATCTCCTCCTTGGTGAAGTATCTGTTCATGTCCTGTGCCCATTTTTTAATTGGGTATTAATTTTGCCTGTTTTTGTACTTTATCTAAACCTAATTACACAAGATAGACTCTTATTTTCTTTATCTTTTGCTCAACATTATGGGAGATTCTTTGATATTGTCTTGTATGGTTGTTATTTGTTATTTTATGGTATTCCATTATTTGAATATATGGCCGTTTACCCATTCTATCTTAGATATTTGGTTAGTTTCTAGTTTTGGTTTTTATAACTATTGCTGCTATGAACTTTCTAACACATCTTTTTCCTTTTTTTAATAATTAAATTTTTTTTTGTAAATATATACACAGTAAAACCATTAATGTACGTACTGTTCAGTGACATTGGTTACATTCTTCATGCCATGTCAACATTCTCATGATTTCTCTTCAAGTTGTTCCACTCCCATGAACTTAATATCACTTCCCCCCAGACTTCTCAGCTATGTTTTACAGTAACTGCTGTCCATTCGGTCTCATGTAGATAATATTTTAATAGTGCAGTTCTCAAGGGTGACATTGTTTACTTTTTGAGCTAACCTGCTATTAAGTTAAAAGGTGACTTGAGGGGCTAGTTTGGTTTGTAGTTTAAAAAGGATCTCAGGACAATAGTCTTAGGGATTCCTCCAGTCTCAGTAGATCCATTGGTCTGGAGTCTTTGAGAATTTGAAGTTCTGTTTCACAAAATTTTCCACATTTATTATCCTGATCAGAATGCCTGGTAGTGGTAGCAAGGGACTATCTAGATCTTGTGATCTCAGGGTAGGGGAGATTGGTTCATGTACACAGTTAGTCCTGTAGTCTGGATAGTACTCTTGATTCTTGGATTTTCTATGTTCTCTTTAGCTCCAGATGAATAGAGACCAATAGAGGTATCTTAGATGACTGTTCTCAAGTTTTTAAGACCCTGTAACCAATGTCTTTTGATGAACGTATATACCTCCTGTGTCATCAGTCTCTACCTTGTCCACAGGAGATATTTATGGAATTTTAAGAAGCTGATATCCCATTCATAATTACCCCACATTTTTTAAAATCCAAGAATAAATTGAATAAGAAGTTGATAAAACCATTTTGAAAACAAGTTACAAAACTTTAATAAAAGTCATAAAACACTATTTGAATGAAATTAGAGCCAAACCATGCTCCCGAATAACAGGATTCAATTTTTTAACTGTCAGTCCTTTCCAATTTACTGAGTATAATGCTATTTCAGTGAGAATTTTAACTTTTTGAATTTGACAAATTGATAACAAAGTTTATATTAGAGAATATATTTTCAAGACTAATCATGAAAATTTAGAAAAGAAAAAAATGGATATCAGAACCATAAAGCTGTAATAAACAATTCAGTAAAGTACTGCTAGCATAGCAAGAGACAAATAGATCAGTGGCACATAATAAGTCAGAAACAAACTCTTGTAAATATAGGAATTTAGTGGATAAGAGATAATATTTTAAATCATCAGTGATAGGGTTTTTGAAGCTGTAAGTCTTTATAGGAACAGAGAGCCTCATTTTTCTCTGGCAGAGTGGCTGATAGGTTTGAACTGTTGACCTTGAAGTTAGTTGTTGTTGTTGTTGTTAAGTACCATGGAGTCGGTTCCAACTCATAGTGACCATGCACAGGGTTTCCAAGGCTGTAAATCTATACAGGAGCAGAAAGCCTCATCTCTCTCCCACCAAACAGCTGGTAGTTTCGAACTGTTGACCTAGAGGTTAGCAGCCCAATTCGTAACCACTATGCTACCAGAGTTGTTGTTAAAGTGCAGTCAAGTCAGTTCCAATTCATAACAACCCCGTACAGGATTCTGAGGAGCAGCTGGTGTGTTTGAACAGCTGACCTTGCAGTTCAAACGACCTTGCAGTCCTGTGCTTACCTTACAGCACCACACCAGGGTAACCCATTAGACCAAAAGAATGACAGACTGAGGAAATTTACTATTATAGATATATAATAGATATATCCATGGAAAGAGCTCCCGCATACCAATAACAAAACTGAGGAAAGTTCAGTTTTACAATAAAAATAAACAAAAAAGACGAATAAAATTTGAAAACAGGTTTTTCCTGAGCATCATATTTAGATTTGCTCTACCACGCTTCTCCCCATGATTCCTTCCTATCTTTTTTCCTCATACTCTGCATAGCACTTACCTCCTAACATACTGTGTACACTACTTCCTTATTTTGTCTTTGTTTCTCTCCCAATTAAAATGTAAGTGCCATAAAGATAGGGATTTTCTTTTTTTACATGTTTATTGAGGAACTGATTGTTAAAACAAAAGGAATTGAAGATAGTCTTTTCCTCACAGCATTTTAAAGTTATCACTGGGGACACATATCTGATTAGGGGATGAATAAAGAGATTGTAATCCATCCACTCAGTGAAATACTATATATTGGAATGTTTTTGGCCTCTGGAAGAATGAAATGTGCTCTGACATGGAGAAATGTCAATGGCATGTTGTTAAATAAAGAAAGCAAATTACAGAGCTATATGTGTACTCTTGTATTTTGCAAAAAGCAGGTGAAAATTTTTAAGAAGTTGCTGATTTTTAAATTTCCAGTCTGACTTGTTCAGGTCTGGCGCCTGTCACCTGAAAGATATGTCCGTTTTGTCTGTTCCTGCGATGTCCTGGTACCACTAAGCATTGTAACAAGTAACTATAAATACTGCATTGTAGCCTGGAACCATGTTCCTTTTCACAAATCCACACAGGAAGATAACCTGGCAGTCTGTTTTACTTACGCAGTATTTTGGTCCTGCTAGAGCATCTGCTGCTTTAGTGGTTAATGAAGATGCCAACTCCATCTTGTTAAGTGCTGTTGAGTCGGTTCTGACTCATAGCAACCCTGTACAGGGTTTCCGAGGGGCAGCTAGTGGGTTTGAACCGTCGACCTTGTGGTTTGCAGTCTAGTGCTGATCCACAGCGCCACACCAGAAATTCATCTTAGTGATTAGGAAAACACAAAGACAGCACACCCTGTGCCAGGAGTGTTTTCTTCTTCCGAGAGAAGAGTGGTGGTGGGAACCAGTGAAACATCAGCCTTCTGATGTGTCTGTCCCATGTTCCCTGCAGGTGAGTCTGCCCACCGCAGAGATTGACTGCAGCTTGGCGGAATACATTGACATGGTTTGTGGTGAGTGTCTCCGTCCCCCTGCCCTGTCTCTGGATCAGCACATTTCAAGCTTTTGAATAGGCTTGTGACTCTGAGAAGATTCCATCTTGAGTTACAGCAGTACTATCATAAGGCAGTAGTGCTCTCTGGCAGCATTTACGGGTGGTGTTGAGGGTTATGGCATAGGAACTCATCCCATTTGGGATGATAGAATGAAATTGGTGAACACAAATTAGTTTTTCTTTTCAGAGAAAGGATTGGCTCACCATCATTTCCTTATTTTAGTTTGGTCCTGTTTATAAAGTTCTTTTTCATTTCAGCCATCCTAGACATCCCTATTTACAAGAGTCGGATTCAGTCCCTCCACTTGCTCTTTTCCCTCTACTCTGAATTCAAGAATTCACAGGTAAGACTAGCATCAGGGATTGGCCTACGCTGTAGTTAGGAGCGCTATTCTGCGCCTACTGTCATGGAGGCCTGTGGCATTGGAAGAGGTGTGTCTGTGGTTACTATTGCTCTTCTGTTAATTAAGAAAGCAGCAAAGGAGGCGGGACAGAGCTGTCACAGTAAGGAGAGAGTAATTCTCCCCACTATGAGCTGTGAGCCTTAGATGAGGAGACAGAAGGACACACAGGGTACAATCATCCTTGGAGGAAAACCAAGCGACCTAGTGAACGGCAGCAGAAATGAAGTAAAAAAAAGGGGGTTATTTTTATAGGAGGTGGGATTAGTTTCATGCTATTTTTCAAAGACAGCATCAAGAAATTATTTTGGAAGGAAATTGGTGTTTAAAGGGTTGTGGAGAGGTTACCAGTCAAACCCACTGTCATCATGTTGAGTGTGACCCCAACTCATACTCATCCTATGTAGAGTTCTGAGACTGTAAATCTGTACCAGAGCAAACAGCCCCATCTTTCTCTCCTGCAGAGCGGCAGGCAGGTTTGAACTATTGACCTTTCTGTTAGCAGCCCAGCACTTAACCCACAGTGCCACCAGGGCTCCTTGTGAAGAGATTGGTTCTTGCTAAAATGTAGTAACTAGCATATTCCAGATACTCAGTGTTCCTTATCCTCTTTCCTTACAGCATTTTAAAGCCCTAGCTGAAGGCAAGAAAGCATTCACTCCTCCATCCAACTCTACCTCCCAAGCTGGAGATGCAGAGACATTAACCTTCAGCTGAACCATCCTCCATGTCTGTCTGAGACTGAGCTGGAGCCTGGATCCCAGCTGAGAAGACCATTATGAGCCTGTCTGGCTTCCTTACCTGAGTCTCAGCTTGAAACAAGGACAGTGCACTTCCTGCTCCCCTCTCTCCCAGAGAGCACTGCAGACATTAGTTCAATGGCTTCTGCCTGTCTCTAGTTTCCTTCCTTTGGGAGTGACACTTCTGTACCACTGTGGGGATTTGACTTAAAAGAATTGGAATTTCAAGGATTGTAAAGAGCTGAGGAAAGCTTGAAAGATGCTTTTTTTGAGGTGATGGAGATGGAATAACCTTATTTCCTAACGTTAATTAGCAAAGATTTTATAAATAAAATGTTTTCAGGTTATCCTGCTCTTCTGTAATATGAAACAGAAAAAGGCTGACTGAGCCTAAGGCAGAGATAAGGAACAAGGCCTTGTAATGGACATTAAACAAACAATCATTTAATAAGTAAAGCAGCTTCATAATATAAAACCAAACCCAGATCTCCCAAGGTTGGTAGTAGAGCAGGAATCATTGTTCTCCCAGAGTGTAATTTTTCTACAGCTCTCTCATCAGTGCATGCTGCCTGGCTTCCCACCCCCCACCGCCACCCCACCCCTGTCGAGCTCCAGACCTCTCTGGAATGATCTCAGGAGCCTAGTCTGTACAGTCATCCCAGTGAGAGATAATTGTGGCTTGGGGTAGGGTGGTAGGAGTGGCAGCAGACAGATTTGGGAAACATTATGGAGATTTAACAGAGAGTGCTTAATACAGGAAATTGGTTGCAAAAGTGTTAAAGGACTGAAGAAACGAAGAGGAGAGTGGAGGCCGTGTACATTGCTGGTGCTGGAGGAAGAAGAACTGCTGTTGGAGCCAGGCCTTGAATGGCTGCAGCTCTGCTGGAGGCTGCAGACCCTTCCTCTAAGACAGCCGCTGCTGCCACTGCCTTCCTCCCCCACCTGCTCACCTGCCAGTACCTCCCACTGGCAGAACTTAACAGCCGGCAAGGAAATCTGGAAAATACAGTTTTTAGGCTCCCAGCTTCAGCTGTACAAAGCTGAGTGTAAAAAGGAGGGTGTGGGATTGAGAGACAACAGCTGAAAACAACCAGCAGAAGTAGAACCTACCAAAGTTGGTGATGGAGTGAGTGTGGGGGAGGGAAGGGGGAAAAGCGTGAGCAACTGATGATGGAACCAAGTTCTCATATGAGGAGGAAGTAGAACATGAATTGGATAGAGAGGGAAATTACATGAAAACATAACACTGTCTGCCTAACACAATAAATACACAGGAGAGTGGTTTTTTTTACAAACTTTTAAACCAACTTGGATTTTCTCATTGTGTCAGAATTTAAGGAGCAGGAACATCTATGTTCCTGGGCTCAAGTTTCACGTTGACACCCTACCAGGCCCTGGGCTTCACTCAGATGGGTACCATTAATGCTCACACTGAACTCATTGGAAATGAAGGAAGACAGAGTATGATGGACACTGAGATGCTCCATTAGTTGCCTCGCCTCAAGCTGAGACTGAGCTCTAAAGCTCTTAACCAAGCTTAAGTTAATGGCTAATGAGCTGACCTGCCCCAATGCCAGCATTCCCACCCCAGCTCTTTGGCAGTCATCTTTGGACACCACTTTCCACATGGGCTCCTTGCTCCTCTTCTATAATTCATAGTTAACTCTTTTTTTTGGCCCCTTGCTCAGTGGCCCTAGGAAAAATTGGTTGAGTTCTGTGCTGTAGCTAATTCAGCTATGACAGTTATAAAGCACTAATTTGCCTCCTAAGTTTTCCTTGTGGATAAAGAGGTCCTCTGAAATGATTAAGTGCTACAGTTTTAAGAGCATAATCATGTTCCTAAGAATAACTTTTCAACTTGGCCTTTCTGACTTTCCATATGGCTACTCTCTCCCCACCCCGAGAGTCTCATTTTCCATCTTCCCCAATGGGAACTGTGCTCCTGCGGAACTAATATGCTTGCTGTACTACCTATGACTTAGGAGTTCCCATTTCTAAATGAGCCTTTATGCAGGCTATTTTCTTTGCTTGATGTGTCCTTGATCATCCTCTCTTTGATTCTTGGCTGTCAACATTTACAAATGGAATACATGTGATACCCAAAATGGGGAGCTACAAAGGCAAGAAGTGACTGGCGTACAAGCTTTCAAGAGGGAACCCAATCCCAGAGGGTTCGGGGGAAGGTAGAATCTCCACTGAGTGGTTTTCAACCTGTCTGGATGGGGCTGATGAAAGGAGATGGGGATAGGACTCTTGTGGTTCAATAGTGAATGATTGCTATGAGGTCTGGCTGTGAGTGTTGGGAATGTAAATGTAGACGTTTTGAAACAAAAGGAGGGGAGTGGTTGGTTTTGCAGTCTAGGAGCGGAGGTCCCTGGGACCATCAAGAGAAAAGAGTGGACTTTGGGACCCTATTCAGAGAAGCAGTGACGCCAGAGATGGAGGCAGAGAGGATGACGTAGAGAGATGGAGTGGCTGGGAACTCTGGACTCTGGGAGGGAGAGGGGCTGTGTGCTGACCGCCAGAGGACAGGTGTGTAGGGGTGTACCCTTTGGTTATTTGATGATGCATGGAGGGGATTGTAATCATTGCAATGAAACCGAAGTAAAATAGAATGAATGTAAAGCTAATATTCTCCCATGTAAACTATCACATAATTCACACACACACACACACACACACAAAATGGAATACATGTATTTACATCTTCATTCCCTCCTTGAACTCCACTAAAATGACAGTATAAGCCAAAAACCAAACATGTTGAGTCGATTCCAACTCCAAGCAGCCCTCTAGGACTGAAGAGAACTGCCTCTGGGGTTTCTAAGGTTGTGAATCTTTACAGAAGCAGACTGCCACATCTTTCTACCATACAGCGGCTGATGGGTACAAACTGCAAACCGTTCATTAACAGTTGAGTGCTTAAGCACTGTGCCACCAGGACTCATACAATGACAGTGTAAAACCAAAAAAGCACTACCATTGAGTCAATTCCAACTCATGGCAACCCTGCATAGGATTTCCAACACTGCAAATCTTTATGGGAGCAAAAAGCTTCATCTTTCTCCTGAGGAGCAGTTGGTGGGTTTGAACTACTGACTTTGTGACTTTGTGTCTGGTGCTATAAATCAATACTATAAATCTACAATGACAGATAATAGGAAAGGAGGTAACAGGCCAGATAGCAACAAAATTGTGGAAGATGGACAAGTGGTAATGGATTTAATGGTGAGAATGGGAAGACTAAGAAGATTGAAATCTGACTATGAAGAATGGGACCAGGGAAACCAATATGAAGCAAGTCATTTTACACTGCAGACTCTAGAAAGGATCAGCAATAGAAAATGTCAGAAATTAATGACAGTCCTGGTGTGGCACTGTGGGATAAGCACTGGACTGCAAAGTTGGTTTGAACTGCAAGATCAGTTCAAACTCACCAGTTGGCTGGTGACCCTATACAGGGTCGCTAAGAGCAGAACATAACGTGTCTGAAGGATTGAAAACAGGAGGTTTGATTGAAGGTGTGTATAGTTCTCCAGAACCCTTCCCAACCTGCTACCGCCTCAGCCAGGAGACTTCAGCAGAAGCCTTTTAACCAAGGAGGCTGTGGGTCTGTATATGCACAGAAGGAAGGGGCCATATTTAAATTAGGAATAAATTTTTAAAAGTTCAATGAGACCCTAAGCCCTCAGCCCCCTTCCAAGTTTATACTTCCAAAGCAGAATAGGAGAGTCCTCTCCCAGGAAAAAGATTAGCCAAAGAGAAAAGACCTACAGATCCCGACAGGAATTCTTCAAGCAAATGTCCATGCACCTACCTATCCATCTACTTCCAAACAGCTTTCTGTTGTTTCATTTTATATGTGTCTATTCATATCTCATCATTAAATATGAAAATGTGGTAAAAAATCACCCCATGTTTGAAGGAATGTAGAGACTAAAGCCAACAGAGCAAATGGACTCATTGAAACAAAATAGGTAAGATTTTAAAAAAGTACATGCAGTATTTCTCAAACTTGGCTGCACATCAGAATCCGTGGAAACCTTTTTAAAACAATTCCCTTGCCCAGACCATACTCCAAACTAATTAAATCACAATCTCTGGAAGTACAGGATCCAGGAATCGATAATTGTTATGCTCCCCAGATTATTTCAATGTGCAGACAAGTTTTGAGAACCAGTATCACAGACAAAAAGATACTGATCATGTACTTGAAATAAGAATAGATTTTTTAAAAGAACATATAAAAATTCCTAATAACCACCTAATTCACAATGTTTTAAGTAAATGAATAAATAAAATGGTACAGCCACTGTGGAAAACAGTTTGGCAGTTCCTCAAAGCTAAAAAGACAAAATTAAAATGTTGGTTGCCATCAAGTCAATCCCAGCTCATGGCTTTCCCCTGTGTATCAAAGCAGACTTGCCCTTCATAGGGCTTTCAAAGTTGTGACCTTGCAAAAGCAGATTACTAACTGATTGGAATACCTAAAATGGAGCTACAACGTGCCCAGTGAAGGAGGCTTCCTGCAGAGCCTCTGCAAAACATAAGACTATAGGTAGAAGCCTGAACCACATCCAGATCTCCAGAGATGGGACATTTCCACTTGAAAGGATGAGCAGACCAACCTGGAGCAGCTAGAAGAACAGCAGATACTTCTTGAAAGAAAGGCCTACAGCAAAAATACAAAACAATAGAGGCAGGCGGACTGTTACTACAAGAACAAACAAGTTGCTTGCCCAGGAAACATCAAGGCAAGTGGTTGGGTCCCCTCAGTGCAAACCCCCTTCCAAGAAT
>NW_006408526.1:31140091-31166546 GCF_000296735.1 Chrysochloris asiatica | reverse complement strand
GTATTTTCAAGAACCTCATATGCATGTGAAAGCTGGACAGTGAATAAGGAAGACCGTAGAAGAATTGATGCTTTTGAGTTATGGTGTTGGAGGAGAGTATTGAAAGTGCCATGGGCTGCCAAAAGAACAAACAGATCTGCGTTGGAAGAAGTGTGCCCAGAGTGCTCCTTAGAGGCCAAGATGGCCAAACTTTATCTTTTATATTTCAGACATATTGTCAGGAGGGCCAGTTGCTGAGAAGGATATCATGTTTGGTAAGGGGGAGGGTCAGAGAAAAAGAGGAAGACCCCCAGCTAGATGGATTGGCAAAGTGGCAGCATTGACGGACTCAAGCGTGGCAACAATTGTGAGGTTGGCCCAGGATCAGGCAGTGTTTCCTTCTGTTGTACATAGGGTCACAATGAGTCGGTACTGACTCAATGACACCTAACAACAACAAACTGAGTCAGAACCGACATGACGGCACACAACCTCCACCACTAACAGCCTTAGTCTTGGCAATTCCCACCAAACAACTTTTTTTCCTGACGGGGCTGGGTAAAAAAAAGTGGAATAAGATACTGATCAAATGATATCATCTAGATATGGATGTTAACAGAGTTCACTGTAAATGTAAAAACTTCAAACTCTAACATGAGTATAAAATGAGACATCTCAGAAACAGGAGAGGGGATCCTGTTACCATCAAAGAAGAGCCAGGAGTAGAAAGCATCTTTTGGATTCCAAGATCCTGGGGCACTGAACCTCCTCAACCCAAGAACAGAAAGCTCTGATAACAAAGGAGTGGTGCAGAGGCAGCAGCAGCACAACCACGAGCCAGAGCATGAGACAGAGTGGGGCTTTACAGTCCATGGAGCACGTCAGGCGGAGGTGAGGGACTTTGGGCAGGAGATTTGCTTGTAAGTGGGATGTCTCTAGAGGTTAGGTTTGCTGATCCAGGACCTGGAACTGAGAGCCTTCAGGCTGAGACATATGGTGGAGTGGTGTGTCCTGTGGGCATTTATGTTGTTGTTGTTATGTCCTGTTGAGTCGGTTCCAACCCATAGCAACCCTGTACAGGGTTTCTGAGGCTGTAAATCTTTATGGGAGCAAAAAGCCTCATCTTTCCGCTGCAGAGCAGCTGGTAGTTTCAAACTGCTGACCTTAAGGTTTGTAGTCCAGTTCGTAACCATTACACTACCAGAGCTCCCTGTGGGCATTTATAAGTTTAAACGATCTTTGCGACATTGGCCAGGCAGAGAGAAGCTGGCCTGTGGGCATGGTTGAAGAGAAGTTGTCCTGACTAGAATAACTGTGTCGTGAGCATTTGTGACCATGAATTGTAATCTCTTAAATTACCTAATAAACCCCATAACTGTGAGTTTGGTATCTGAGTTCTCTGTGGTCATTGCAATGAATTATTGAACCCAGCTGAGAAGTACAGTGCGCCTTGGGAGGGGTGGTTTGGTAACTTTGTGTGTTGTGTGTGGAAACTTTTTGTTGTGAATTGAGGGAAGGTTTGTTGGAAACTCAAAATTATATTAAAAAAAAAAAAGTCCAGGCTTACTGGTCAGAGACAGGTCCTTCTTCACTCTTCAGGTCTAGAACAGAATTTCCAGTCAAGCAGTAGCTATGTGTACAGCAGGGACAACAACACTAGTGAGGTATTCACACTGTGGACTGGTTAACCATTCAAGATCAAAATGGCAACATTTACCTAAGGACACAATTCAGAAGGGTTGGGAAAGAAGGTAGAACAGAAACAAGAATCATAAGGAAGAAGTGGGATAAGTGATGTTACATGGAGGGGATTACAATCATTGAGATGAAAAGAAGTATATGATTTGTCAAATGTAAAACTGCTCTACAGAAGCCTTCATTCAACACAATAAAATGGTTAAAAAAAAAAAGGGTGGTGGTGGTGGTAGGAGTACCTAAGACCTAAAAAGACAAAGAAGCCTTGCTGTGGGAAACTACTAAAAGTAATACATGTTTATTGCAGGTGTTTAGAACAGGAAAAAGAACAAGGTATATACTCTCATCTGCCAGATGACTTAGTGAAGACCGTTCCTATCCATTCACAAACATGGTGTCCTAGTATATAGATGCAGTTTTGAAACTTGTTTTTTTTCACTTAGGGCATAAACAGATTTCTGGGTACTCATTTACAAGATGTTTTCATGAGTGCATAGCATTCCATTGTGTAGTTGCTCAATGATGAATGGAATTCATTTCTTTGATTGGTTTAATTAGTTGGACATTTCTTTTGCAAGTCCTTATTAGACTGTTGTATCTAGAGCCCACTGGAAAAGCTTGATGCAGGTGGGAAAATGTTGCCTGCTCTGTGCTTGCACAAGCTACTACATAGCCAAGCTCAAAGGGCTAGTGATCAGCCTCTTATTGGAGGATAAAATTTAGGTGATTAAAGTATATGAAAAATCCATATTCATTTCCAGGAAAGAGAACTGTCATGTCAAGGGCATTAGCAATGCTTGAAAATGACACATAGCGATCCTATAAACAATGAAACACCACCCAGTTGTGCTCCATCCTCACAATTGTTGCTAATTTTGAGCTCATTCTTTTTGTCACTGTGTCAGTCTATCTTTTTGGGGGTCTTCCTCTTTATTGCTGACCCTCCACATTAGCAAGCATGATGTCCTTCTCCAGGGACTGGTACTTCCTGATAACATGTCCAAAGTATAAGAGACATAGTCTCGCCATCATGGCTTCTAAGGAACATTCTAGATAAGGAACATACTTCTTCCAAGACAGATTTGTTTGTTCTCTGGCAGTTCATAGAATACTTTCAATACTCTTTGCCAACTCTACAATTTAGACAGAGGACTAGAGCAAGGATTCCTTTCTCTACCCCTGACAGGGTCACTATGAGTTGGAACCGACTCCACGGAACATAACAACAACAACAACAACATTTTATTATGAAAATTGTTGAGCAAAAGAATCTTCAAAGAATTGTACCGTGAACACCAATTACCATTACCTAAATCCTACAATTAACATCTTGCTAAATTTGTTGTCTATCTGCCCATATAGCTCATCAATACATGTTATTTAAAAAAAAACATATTTCAAAGGAATTGCAGCTATTAATACACCTCACCCTAAACACTTCAGCGTGCATGTTTAACTACAGTTCACTATTTTAAACTTCTTTTTTCAAGTGCAATTTATATACTGTGAAATGTATAAATTACATTTAATAAACAAAAATAAAGTCTTATTGAAATGTAATTCACATACCATGTATGTTCAGCCTTTTAAAGTGTACTACTCAGTGCTTTTTTAAATGTATTCACAAAGCTGTTTGTTAGTCCCTGCTATCTAATCCCAGGGCATTTTTATCACCCCTAAAAGAAATTCCATATCCATTCGCAGTCACTGCCCATTCTTTCCTTTCCTCAGCCCCTGGCAAACACTACCCTACTCTCTGTTTTGGTAGATTTGCCTACTCTGGACACTTTGTATAAATACAGTCATAACATATGCATTCTTTTATATCTGGCTTTTTTCACTTAGCAGAATGTTTTCAAGGTTATTCCTTGTTATTTGATGAGTCCTGACAAATGTATAGAACTGTGTAGCATGCAGGGGGTTCTTAATCTGCATATTCAGGGAAAAGAGTCTGTAACATCAAACTCTCCAAGGAGTATGTGAGTCAACAAAGAAACAATGAACCCCTGGCTAAGGGACTTGTGTGGAGACTGGTATATTAGTTTGGAAGTCCAGCCTAGCAAACGACATTTGGCAGGGAGGGGAAATTTGCCAGGAAGAGCAAATCTTCCTGCCAAAGTAAGATCAGGAGTGTAGCTGAGAGGCATGCAGGGCTTGTAACCTTGTCAAAGCAACACCAAGGAAGGTTTTCCAGGACTTCCGAAGGGAGCAGCAGTAAATGAGAGTTGAATACCAGTGAGGCATTCAGGCTCCCAAAAGTTCTAGAGTGATGGAGGGGCTCACATGCAAAATTAGGAAAGAGGTCAGAGCCATGCTTCTCTCAGGAAGCTGGGACAATCCTAGCCCTCTCATGGAAGAGGAGCCTGAACCAGGCAGAGGTGAGGGACATGGGCAGGAAACCCCCAGAGTTTTGTAAGTCCAGCCAATCTATCATTAGACAAAGTACATCTGCCCTTGCTCTAAAGAAAATAGTGTCAACTATGGCAGCAGCGTCAGACCTCCTCAGCTAACTTCACAAAGGTAAGGAGAAAGAATCATTCTCAGCATCAACAGTCCAAGGCAGATTGCTATGAGGTAGAGGTCAGGCATACCTTCACTCTCCAACCTTTTTATAGCAATTCCTACATCAGTTGTCTATCTTTACTCCTGCTGGGTTTGATAATTCATTGCAATGGCCCCACAGAATTCAGAGACAATAGTCATGATCACGGGGTCTTTTAGGGAAGATGTGTGCCATCAAGTCAGTTCCGTCTTAAAAACCCTGTGTACAGTTTCCAAGAATGGTTGGTGGGCTTGGATTGCCGACCAGCACTTATCCTACAGTGCTACACCAGAGAAGTTGTTGTTGTTAAGTACCATGGAATCGGTTTTGACTCATAGTCACTCTTCACAGGGTTTCCGAAGCTGCAAATCTTTAAGGGACCAGAAAGCCTCATCTTTCTCCTGCAGAATAGCTGGTAGTTTCGAACTGCTGACCTTGAGGTTAGCAGCCCGATTTGTAATCACTACGCTACCAGAGTTCCTTTACACCAGAGAAGTATTGGGTTACAATTCAGGATCAGGAATGACTCAGGATAGAGTTCTCTGGCCTGGACAGCTTCTCGGCTATAACCATAGGCATCCTCTCTCTGGACCTCAGCCCTGTGTTTCTTGGGCTGGCCTGGCCTCTGTTCTGCTTGAGCAAGTGTTACAAACCTCTTTACCTCCACCAAAAAATGCTCAGAGGCACCCCACTCCTGCCTGAAGACACTCAACTCTTTTGCTCCATGGACTAGGAAGCCCACCGCACCATTCCCTGCCACTCTCCTGGCTCTGCTGGCATTCTGCCACTGCTTCTCACCATCTTGTACCTTCTCTGATGTGACAGCTGTCTCCTGGGGCCAGGAAGTTCTCATCACAGAGACCTCAGTCTAAGGACACATTCCACTCTTGGTTCTTCTTTCTTGCTGGTATTGAGATCCCCTCTGTTTTTGCCTCTGGGATGTTTAATTTTAAGCCTAGCAGAATGGCAAAACTGACCAAACTCCTTATTAGGTCTCCTTCCCTGGTGTGGTGCTTCAGGATAAAGCACTGGACTGTAAGGTCGGTTTGAATCTTAAGGTTCAAACCCACCATCTGCTTCTTAGAAACCCTACACAGGGTCACTATGAGTTGAAATGACTCAAAAGCACTTAACCACCACCACCCCCACAAAGGATGCCACATACCTTACTTGTGTTATTAGCAAGTTATCCAATACCCTTGGAGGGCCACAAGCATTTATTTGCATAGTTCCTCCCAGTTATTTGGTGATGGGAAAGGCCATAAAAAAGTGATCCATCGCCACCCTATGGGGGCAGTTCTGCTCTGCCCTGTAGGGATGCTGAGAGCTCACACTGATTCAATGGCACACAACAGTATTCCTCTAATCAACTTGCAGCCCAGCACACCTCTTTCACCTTGCTCTCCCAGCCATACCAGATCCCTAAAGTGAGAGAGGATGCTGTAATGAAGCAGCTGCATGGAAGGCAGGGTGAAGCCACTCCTGGGCTAGGACTGAACCACAAGGGCAGGTATCTCTCCCTCTTCAGAGGTGATCCAGGAGCAGATGGGAAGTTCAGGTCTGATCTCACCATCAGAAGACAGGCGCTTCCTGGGCAGAAGCATGGGACTGGGCTCTAAGTTTCTTCCCCTGGAAAGGAGTCTGGGCAGATCTTTGTAATCACAGCAACCAGTGGAGTCTGATGGAAGTGATGCTGCATGATTTTCAGGGCTAGGTCATGAAATGCAGTAAGATATACATTGATTCTCTGTCTTGGGATGTTTACTCTGTGATCCTGGCTACCATGTTGTAAGGAAGCCCAGGCTGCTGCCGAGTGAGGTTGCATGTGCATGTTCCAGCTGGTCTTCAGTCAACAGCCAACATCCATCATCAGATGTGTGAGTGAATAAAGTTTCAGAGGAGGCCTGGTGTGGTGTTGTAGGATAAGCACTAGACTGCTAACTGCAAGGTCAGCAGCTTAAACCCACCACCTACTTCTCGGAAATCCTATACAGGGTCACTGTGAGTTGGAGCTGACTTGATAACATTTAACAAGCTTTCAGATGACTTTAGCTTCCAGCCTACAAGTTTACCATTGAGGTCCCAGACATCCTGAGCAGAAATAAGCCCTCCTTACTGTGTCTTTTCTAAACTCCTGATCCACAGATACCATGAAATAATAAATGATTGTTGTTTTAAGTTTCCCCCACCAAAAAAAAAGTGATCCATCGCACCAAAGCCCTCAAAAAAATCTCATTCCATTTCTGGCCTTTTCTCCCTTATAGTCCCCCAGTGTTAGGGATCAAATTGTGTCACCCAGAAAGATGTGTTGTAAAGTCTAACCCCTATACCTGTAGTTATAATCACATTTGGGGATGGGGTTTTCTTTGTTATGTTAATGAGGCAGTATACGTGTGGGTCTGTCTTAAATCAATCTCATTTGAGACATAAAAGAGCAGATTGATAAAGCAAGCAAGCAAACAAACACTCATGAGGAAAGGTAGATGCCAAGCCACTTGAAGATCTTGGAGGAACAAGGACCTCCCTTTAGTCAACTGAGAGAGAGAAGCCATCTGCTAGAGCCAGCCCCCTGTAGTCACACTTCCAGCCTGAGAGAATACATTTCTGCTTGTTAAAGTCATCCACTTGTGGTATTTCTGTTATAGCAGCACAACATAAACTGAGACACCCGTAAAAATTCTTCCATGTCCATCAGAACAAAAGGGCTCATTGTACACTAACCAAAGTCTAAACGACCCCACCTAGCAATCTCAACGTCAAAAGTGCCAGCCCTGCCACAGGAAAACAGTGCTCTTTAAGAAATGTTATTTACTTTTACAAATAAAAGTCAGGAAGCAAACATGGCAAAATAACATTCAATAGAGTTGGGTGGTAAGTACACAGGTGTTTGCTATTTTTTCCTACTGTGTGACAGAAACATTGTATTTATAATCCCTATTTGAAGGAAGGAATGGAGCAGGGACGCGTGGGTTCAGTCATGTTTATTGTTTTTCCTGTGTGCTCAGTTTATAAACTGTCCGAGGCAGTAACATGAGAAAACTAAACAAGTTGTTGACATGGGGAAAATATTCTCTGCATTGTATTAATTTGCAGTCATTTCCATGTTGCTTTTTGAAGTGTTCTTAGGTTGTTTGGGGACATGTGGTCTCTCTTTTTCTCCACAGCCTCTTAAACCTTCTGGCACTGTTACACTGTGTGCCCACTGTGATCACTCCCTAGAGAACACCCCCCTAGATGGGCTTCCTGCTAGTGGTGCAGTTAATGGTTGGTCAGGGCTGGGGTTCCATGGAGAGAGAGACATACTGAGAGGGAAACGGTCAACTTGAGGGTTCAGGGCACTCACAGTGAATCATAGGAAGGCCATACTTGGGGGAAGTCACAAAGGTGACCTTGGGGTCCTTGTAATACCCTTTCCACCCAGGGGATGTGCTTAAAGTGCTAATACTGCAAGAAAATGATGCCTAGCCACATGCTGGGAACCAGCAAACTTTTCTCCTTACCTCTATCTTCTCCTTCACAACTTGTACAAACAACAGGCGCTGGCACCACCTGGGGCCAGGGCAGTGAGGAAGGCTAGTGCCCAGTGAAGAGGTGGAGAAAGTCCATTATATAACCTATGATGCCCAGGAGGAGACAGGGCAGAGGGGGATGCAGCAAAAGGTACTAGTTTGTGCTTAGCCAAAGCCCCTGGGCCAGGGGTTGGTTCCTGTGCAAAGAGCAGTTAATTCTATCCAGCTAGTGGGCCCTGCATTTTCCCCGAGAGAATGAAGCTGCATAGCAGGGGAGGGAAATACAAGACAGGTAGAACTGATCCTGTTCACCACCCAGGCACGCCCCTGCACCCGTTGGACCCGGTACTGAGACATACTGGGGTAAGGGACAGAGCAGGCCCAAGCATACAAGCCTCTACCACACTTGGATGCTGGGTGACATCTGAGCACACATAGTCAAAGTGTGCCTGGGGTCCATGTGCCTGGACATAGACTTCCTATGCAAAGGCCAACTGCATTAGAACAAGGGGCTTGGGTCTGGTTACCAGGGTGCCACTGGACCAGATCCTAGTGAAACGCACAGTGAAGATGACAAAGAAGGTACCCAGCCAGGTAGGAAAGCCAAAATGGCAATGGTATGACCTCATGTTAGCCACAAGGCCAGGCAGAAGGTGCCTTGGAGGAGGAATGAGAGGGTGCCCAGAAGCCAAGACAGCACCCATGTCTGGACCTCCACTCACAGCCAAATCTCATCACTGCTCACACTGGACACTCGGTAGATATAGCCCAGCATCGGGAGACGGATGAAGCCTGCGGAGTCAGACATGTCCAGGGACTCAGTGACTCTCATTCCTTGGAAGTTGGGAGACCCCACTCTGTTCCCTAGAACTCAGAGGCTTTTGGTATAAGCACTGGAGGCAGGGAGCAGAGGAGGGCAGCAGGCTTTGCCCAGTACCTCGGCTGGTGAGGAGGCCGCCGGGCTCAGGGTCCAGAAGCTCTGGCCGGCTGTTGTTTCGAGCCACCTGCCGGTCTGCTGGTTTCCCTGCTGGGTGACAAACAGGGTAGTGCCCAGGATGAGGAGGGAGTCTGACGGTACCTGGGCCTTCTGAAACACCAAGCTTTTTCTCTTTTTCTCTGAAACAGCTTGACTAGAGCAGGGAGAACTGTACCTCTGGAATCCGGGGTGAGGTCGTTGAGCTGCAGGTTGGACGGGAGGGACATGTTCTCCCGAGGCAGGCGCACATTGCTGAGTTTCAGGTTGTTGGAGTCACTGCAGAGCAGACAAAGGCTAGGCTATGCATGCCCTGGTAGCAGCAGGCACAGCTTCCTATTTTGGGGCATGCTCCAGACCTCCCAGAGTCCTCAGGCTTCTTCTGTGGCCTGCATTTCAGTTCTGCCCATTCACCCAGGGACTTACCTGGAGATCAGAGATGGGCGCCGGGAGGGGCCTGAGGAGAAAGAACCGTGCCGCTGACCCTCAAGGTCCCCACTTACTCACTGCCCCCAAGCCTCTCTGACCCAAGACCCTCAGGCAAGGGTTTCTCTGATGCCCAGTCCTGACCCTGGGCCCAGAGACCGGGTTCCCAGTACTTGGCCCTGCTACCTGGAAGCATGTTGTCTCACCCATGTACCTATCTTGAAGTCTTCTGCAACCTGTTAGAGACAACCTGCTCTGCCCAGTGTCACTCACTGCCCTTGCTACCCACTCCTTCCCTGCTTATCCCCCTCAGCTGCCCTCTACCCCCCAGAGCCCCTGGCCCTACCTTTGGTTTTCTTCTCCTTCCTGCAGACCAGGCAGGCCACCAAGGTGCTGAAACCCACCAGGGTGCCCAGGGCAAGCCCTCCAGCCACAACGATGCCCAGAAGTGGCACTTCCACCCGAGTGGCCAGGAGCCCTGCAGGTTATCCCTTAGTTAGATTCCAAGATGCCATCGGCACCCCTCTGTCTTCCTTGCTCAAGGTGGGGGTGGACAGTAATCCACAAGACTCACTGAAAGGATAGCCCTCCTGCCCCCATTTCTTACCATGATCCCTGCACTCACCTGAGGTCTGACTATGCCAGCTGCTGGCAATGCTCACCTGGGGCTGGAAGAGAAGCACTGGTCACACCCACATCATTGGTGGCTACCACTGAGAGGTTGTGCGCCAGGCTGCGGAGCTGCAACTGCACCGTGTGGTTGGTGAGCCAGGGGTAGTTCTGTGCATCCAGCACCAGAAAGTCAGAGGTGTTGACAGTCACAGGCCCGTCCTGGTCGATCCAGGTCACATTGGCAGGAGGGTTGGCACGCACCAGGGCAAAAAGAACAACCAGGAGGCCTGGGCCCTGAGTTTCCTGGTACTTGGCTCCAACCTGGGCAATTTCTGGCTTAACTGGGACAAAGCAGAAGCCAATAATATGCTTTCATCACCGCGTTCATACTAGGCCCCTTTCTTCCCAAGCCCAGAATGGAGCCTGGGGACTGAACTCCTCCTGGGGCAGGACTTCCTCCTGGGAAGCAGGGCCACCAGGAGAGGCAGCATTCATAGAGATTAAGAGCATGGACACTAGAGTCCAAATGAGTGAATTTGAATCTTGGCTCTGCTACTTACCACCAGTAGCACATTGCTTAACCTCTTTGTGACTCAGTTTTCTCATATGCAACATGGGACTAACAGGAGTAAATGACCTTATAGATTATCACAAGGACTGTTACTGTTGTTGTTAAATGGCTTTGAGTTAGTTCTGACTCACAGTGACCCCGTAGAGGGTTTCCAAGGAGCGGCTGGTGAGTCTGAACCGTCAACCTTGTGATCCAGTATTTTATCCAATAGTGCCACATCAGGACTCTAAGAGAGCTAATATTTGAAAAGTGCTCAGAAAGTACCAGGCACATAGTATGTGCTCATTGTTAAATGTCCTCTCGAACCACATGCCCAGTGGCTATTGGGGTCCCTAGGCAAAGGTCCCTACCCACTCCAGGGCACTCACATTGTACGTTGAGGATGACAGAGGCATTGGGGGATCGGTCACTGCCCAGGTCCTGCAAGGAGCAGTTGAGCTCATGTTGGGCCCTTTGGGCAGTGACAGTGAAGGTGCTGGTGCCTCCAGAGAAGGCCTGTCCGCCCACACTCAGCAGTCTAGACGTGCTGGCCTCCTGCAGTTGTCCATCCAGGTACCAGGCCAGCCGAGGGACACCAGGTCCACCTGCCACTCGGCAGGTGAAGGCATGGCGTTCATTCTCCCGAAGTGCCCGTTCAGCCCAGGTCTGACCATCAATTTGTGGCGCCAACTCCCCCCAACCTGGAACACAGCAGGGGGCCTCTGGGGAGGGGTGGGGGAAGGCTAGTATTGTGCTGTGACCAGGATCAAAGTTCCCTTACAGAGGCAGCAGGCCAAGAGGCAAAGAACCTGGGTTGCTGACAAGGTACTCGCTGGACCTTGGGTAGGTAGGTGGGTGGGGAAAACCTGGAGCTGGAGCTTGGGGCCTGCAGATGGTGTGGGCAAGGATGGGAGAAAGGGAGCTTTGGGCCCTAAAAGTGCTTGGCCAAAGGATGGACAAGGGTGTACCTGAGCTCAGAAGGACTGGCAGCAGCAGCAGTGTGTGCGGGAGGGTAGCAGCCCGTGGAGGAAGTGCCATAGTGGCCCGGACCTGAGCCCCAGGCCGCTGAGAGAAGGGGGCGGGCCTTAGTGTTAGTGCCGGCGAGAGGAGGCGGGGCTACGACTTTTCCTCCCGGAATTGACTCTCCATAAACAAAAAGAAGTGTGTGGAAACAGATTCCCCTGAGGCTAAGGGAGACACCAACAGCTAAACCCAAAGGTAAAAATCCACCCAGAACGCACTAGGACACTCTGTTGGCGCAGCACCGCGCACTGACTCTCTCAGGGGCGAATCGCAAACCCACAGAGAAACGGAGACTAGGAGCAACCGGGTACCGCCCCCCTCCACAAGCCCAGGCACAAACACGCAGACTTCCCCAAAGGCATCATTCGTCCCCCGACCTCTGCCTCTCTCCTGCCCCACTCCTTCTCCCGTCTGTCGCACTAAGCCCCCTCTCCAGTCCCTTAGGTCGCTCGAGTGGGTTTGTACCAAAGAGGAGGAACCCAGTATCTGCGGCCCCACCCCGCCCCCAGAATCCCACGGCTGCTCACCTGGCTCCCTCCCTAAGAGCAGCCCGAGCAACTGCTCAGGTCTGATGAGCACCGCAGTCTGCTGCAGGGGCCCGGGCTGCGCCAGGCAGTGTCAATCAATGCCCGACCCGCGGGCCCGATGTGCCCCTCCCCCAGGGCAGGTGGGCGGGAGGAGGCTCACCACCACCACCACCCCACCCCACCCCACCCCCGGCCGGTTCTGTCATGTGCGGAGGGCCGCCCACGCTGGGTACACTTGCTTGCCTGGCTCCCTTCCACCTGCGAGGCTGGCGCGGGGGCCCTGGGTGGGGGTGGGGGCTGGACGCCGAAACAAGAAGAATCGGAAGAGGAGTCAGCTGCTTTATTGGTTTGGAGCAATCCCCGCCAGCGTCCTCGCGCTCATCGCCCATTGCGAGTGCCGCGCAGCTGCCCCATCATGTCGGCCAGCATGCGGTTGCACAGCGCGGCGTACGGATTGAGCAGCACCAGCTGGCGTCGCGCAAAGGGGCTCCCCAGCCGCGCCGCCAGCTCGAAGTCCCTCCTGGCGTCGTCGTCTCGGCCCTGCAGCCGCGCCAGGAGTCCGCGCTGCACGAAGCCCTGGCGGGCGGCGCGACCCCGACCTCCGCTCAGCTCCACTGCACGCTCTAGGTCCTCCAGGGCGCCTGCGGGGCGGACGGGGCAAGAGTTAGAGCAGGAGCCCAAGCCGGCACATTAGTAGTCACTGGATCGGGCCTTTTTACTACATGCCTGCACAGACGCAGAAATTTGATCCTAGAGTTAGGGATTGTTATTCCCATTACACAGATGAAGAATGAAAGAGGGAGAAACCGTGCTCTGACCTGCGCAGTTAGTGGCAGAGCTGGGACTATAAAATCCAGGTCCTTCCTTGCACCTATTTCCTCACCACTTGATAAGCAAAAAGGGGCCCTGGTGGTGCGATTGTTAGGCACGAATCTGCTAAGCTAAAGGATGGTGGCTGGAACCCACAACCAGCTGCTATGGGGAGAAAGGCCTGGTGATCAGCTACCCTAAAGATTGTTGTTAAGAGTAGTGGAGTCAGTTCTGATTCAGCGACCCTGTATAGGCTTTCCGAGGAGCAGCTGGTGGATTTGAACCGCGGACCTCTGGTTCGTGGTCCAGTGGCTGATCCTAAAGCGCCACACCAGGAGTCAGGCTAGACAATCCTATGGGAAGTTACACTTTGTCATTTGGGGTCGCAATAGTTAAAATCGACAGTACACCAAAGATTATAGAATGGTTAATGAACCGAGCACATAGCAGGCAACTTATCACATACATGTCATTAAGCACCAGCCATAGTGACTGAATCTGAATCCCAGGGTCCCCCCAAATTAGTTAAATGTGTAACTACTTTGTACAAATAAAGTCATTTTTCATTCATTTCCTTTTGAGGATTTTCCTCCCACAGCCTGCTTTAGAACAGCTGTTTCTCACCTGTTTCTTGGACTCCATTTGATGGTCTTTAATCTCCCCGATCGAAATGATTTGTACCTAATTTCTTTTGTAGGAGATGTGGAACCAGAGCTGGTTTCCACTATTTTATTTTTATTTTTTTATTGTCTTCAAAGTAGTGTGAAACCTCAGACCTCTGGTTGAGCAGCCTGCATTTCTTTTAGGCGTTGCCTCAATTTACTCTCATCTCCAGTCTTCTGAAGAGCCTGGCAGGGTACCTGAGGATCTCCAGCATCTTTTTGGAACATGACTAGTCTTCCTGTCCTGTCTATGTGTGGTTTGGTCCCTTGATAGTTCTGAAGTTCTCAGACTGCAGGGTCCTTGGTTTCCCTCAGAGGGGAATGGAAAGTCTCTCCAGGCAGAATTGCCTTTGCACTTCTTGGGTTTCGGTTTACAGGTTGTCTCCAGTGACTTCTATTTCCCTACCCTGGACAAACCCTGAAAAGGGAAGGTTGGGGGTTCCCCATTTTTCCTAGAATTGAATCCAAACTCCCCAACCTGGCATTGAGGGTCCTGGAGCAGTTAGCTCATCACCACTAATAGTAATAATCAAGTAGTTCCCCACAACCCTTCCATGGCTTACATCTTTGCATGAGCCTGGGCTCTTGGTTCCAGCATGGCCCCCTCTGTCCCCACTCCAGCCAGAACAACCCGAATGCAGTAAATTTAATCCAGTCACTCCCTAGTTAAAACTTCGGTGATTCCCCATGTTTTCAAGACACATTCTGACCTCAGCCTGACATTCAGAAGTCTTCACCAGCTGGCCCTTGGCTTTTTGTTATCCAGCCTGTCACTCCCTGCTGTCTGGAGATCTAAAATCCTTTTCTCTCTTCAGGCCATGGGCCATCTGGGCTCTGCAGGCTCTACCTTCTCCTACTTCTACTACTCCTTCAGAACTCACCCTTCAGGAGCAGAGAGCCTTCTCCCTTTCTTGCTAGTATTGTAATACTGGGTCTGTTCGATCTCCTAGATGCGAGCTCCTGGAGGAACAATATCTTGTGGGGATTAAAAGAACACATTGTGGAACCCTACCACCTGGCTTCAAATCCCAGCTCTGCCATTTCTTGCTGTGTGATTAGTGGGCAAGTTACTTAACTCTTAGCTTCTCATTTGTAAAATGGCGATAATAATAGCACATCTCTTTTATGGTGGTGAGGATTAAGCAATCATATATGTAAAGTCCTGGTGTGGCACTGTAGAATAGACAATGGACCAAAATGTCCGTTTGAACCACAAAGTTGGCCATTCAAACTAACCAGCCACTCAGAAACCCTGTACAGGGTCAAAAAGTCAGAACAGACTCGGTGTTTAACTACAACATAGAACAGTGCCTGGCACACAGTAACTGCTCTGTAAATGCTAGCTACAAATAACATCTTTTATCTTTGTTCTTATCAACGGAGAAAAGATTGAAGTTGTCAAGGACTTACTTTTCTTGGATCAACTATCAACACTCATGGACGCAGCAGTCAAGAAATCAAATGACGTACTGCATTAGGCAAATCTGCTGCACAAGGCCTTTTTAAAGTGTTGAAGAGCAAAGATGTCAGCTTGAGTGCTGAGGTACACCTGACCCAAGCCATGGTATTTTCAAGAATCTCATATGCATGTGAAAGTTGGACAGTGAATAAGGAAGACTGTAGAAGAATTGATGCTTTTGAGTTATGGTGTTGGAGAATATTGAATGTTTCATGGGCTGCCAAAAGAACCAACAGATCTGTGTTGGAAGAAGTGAAGCCAGAGTGCTCCTTGGAGGCCAAAATGGCCAAACTTCGTCTCTCAAACTTCGGACATATTGTCAGAAGGGACCAGTCACTGGAGAAGGATATCATGTTTGGTAAGGTGGAGGGTCAGAGAAAAAGAGGAAGACCCCCAGTGAGATGGATTGGCCAAGTGTTAGTATCAATGGGCTCAAGTGTGGCAACAATTGTGAAGTTGGCCCAGGACTGGGCATTGTTTCGTTCTGTTGTGTATAGGGTTGCTATGAGTCGGTACTGACTTGATGGCACCTACCACCACCAACAATTTTTTTGTCCTAAGCACCTTACCAATTGTCACAGAGTAGGCTTTCGATAAATGTTAACATTTATTATTAATATGCAATTACTGTGTGAAACTGTGGTTAAAGTGTTTGATGGTTAACTTAAAAGTCAGTGGTTCAAATGTATCATGGCTCCATGGGAGAAAGATGAAGCAGTCTGTTTCCATAAGGATTTGCAACTGGAAACCCTATGGGACAGTTCTACTCTGTCCTACAGGGTCACTGGGAGTCAGAATTGACTCCATAGCAGTAGGTTTTAATCTCTTCTTTCACAATTACCCTGTGAGGCCAACAGGGCTCATACAAGATAGTTTATAGATAAGAGTACAGGTTTCAGAGGGGTTAGGTGACATCTCCCTCCCAGACACAATACCAGCCCCACAGCCACTTCATCTCTGGTCTGTGCTCCAGATCCCTTCTGCAGAGGCTCCAGGATGTCTCCTCACCTGCCACATCTCCCTGGAGTCGCCGGGCCTGGGCGCGGTTGTTGTAGGCAGAGGCCCTCTCAGGCAGCAGGCAGATGGCTTGTCCAAACCTCTCCAGGGCTGTGCTGAAGTCCCCAGCCTCTGCTGCCATCACCCCCTGGAGCTCCAGGGCCTTTGACTGTTCCAGTTGTTCTCCAGGGAAAATTCCATCTGTGCCAGGGAGGGACAGGTAGATGTGAAGTTGGGAGCCAAGAAGCAAAGGTCCCTTGAGGGTTTAGGTGCAGTGTTTAGGAATGGACGAGCTGAGGTCATCAAGGATGGGAGCTAGCACTGCTCAAGTGGCAAAGGGACATAGGGAAGGGACCTTGGTTGGATTACACAGAGCATAAGAGTCCAAATTCCATAGCTGGTCTTCCTGCTGCTCTTGCTTTCCTACCTCTACAGCCTTATTTCTCATCTAACTTGCAGTAAGAAACATTGATTCATTTCCCAACAAACACTAATGAATTTCACTTACTCCACCCCTCCCTTTCTCTACTTTACTAAATCTGTATCCTTTTCCAAACTCCTTATAATAATAATCCTTATCCTCTTCCCAACTGCTTTTTAACAATCCTGATCCTGTTCCAAACTCCTTTTCAGTTCCCAACTCTGTCATGACAACATTTTATTATCTCCACTCTCAGTTGCCTTGTCAGCCACTGGCAGCCGTCTTTCTGTGTGATCTGGACTCCCAGCTCTCCATGAGCCATATACTTCCTGAAGGGGAGTTTATACTACTCATCACTTCATATCTAGCACCTAGGACAGTGGCTCATGATAGGGCTTCAATATTAACAAAATACCCAGAGAAAAAAGTAGAATCTAAACTAATAAAAGAAAGACCAGATGCTGTTGTTCATGGAGGTCATTAGCCATGCATTCCATTTTCTCCTCCAATTCCTGACTTTTTTTCTTCTGTTGGTCTTGGCAAATAAAGACCAATTGTTGTACTGCCTCCTTTGCTGTAGACCAAAACTAGATGATGTCCAGGTACCATTAATGTACATAGATTCTATAGAATTCTGATCAAAAGGGGAAAGTACAGAACAGAATTTTAAAGAAATTCAGATTTTATAGAACAGTTAAGGTTGTATGAACCCCTGAGAAAGTCTCAATTACTCTGAGGCAAGTCTTAAACCTTAAACCAAAAAAATCCTACGTAGTCTTGTTGAAAATACACAAAACCCCTAAGCTGTTTAATCGACTCATAGTGACCCTGTATAAAGTTTCTGAGGAGTTGGTGGGTTTGAACTGCTGACCCTGTGACTTCAAGGTTGGAAGTCTTTATGGAAGCAGATTGCTGAATGGCTGGCGGGTTGGGAACACTGAGCTTTCAGTTCTCAGCGGAGTGTCCAACTACTGCACCTTGAGGGTTTTGGCCTGTAATAGTACTTACTGACTGTTGGTTCTGTTTGCTTATGTTGGAAGCCATTCAACTGAGCCACCCCCTGCTTTGTTTCTATCTTCCATCATATGTTTGGTGATATTCTGTGTTATGATAAATAAGTGGAGTTTTAACCTCTCATTCCTACTCAAAATAAACAGAATGAAGTGTGGATAATGGGGTGAATTAAGTGATGAAGTGATTTCCAAGTTGTAGGGGCTGAAGGACTGAGACAAACCCTCATTTTTTCCTCTGACTCTTATCAGACCCATCAGTATCAATGCACTCAAGATGCACCCTCTTTGATTACATTCTCAATCAGAATCCCAGGACCTTGGAACAAGAGGCCTTAAAAAAAACCCACCTCCACCACAGGAAAGTGCTATACTCCAAGGTCAAAGGCTCACCTTCATCTTCGTCCTCTGCTTCCTCTCCCATGTCCAAACCTGCAACATCTCCAAATGGGGTGTTAGGGTTGAAGATGGCCTGCAACACTGCCTGATCATTTGGAGTTCCCATGGCGCACAACTCCAGATTCCAAAAGTGTGACTTAGAATAAAGAGGACAAAGGAGGGCAGGCCAGAGCCTCTAATAGCTGAGGGGGAGGTTCTGTCTGAGAACCTTCCCCCAATGAGGAGCTTCTTCTATCTATTGGCTGTAGTGTAAGTTCAACCCCTTCTGCCTCAGGTTAGTGGCCCAGGACTCTGACAGGGTATTTACAGATCTTTCTCAACTGCAACCCCCATCTTAGGGTAGGAACACAGAGTAAACAAATGCAATTTTGGTCTTAAGGTGGAGCAAAGAGACGGCACTCTCGAACTTCTCCCTGCACTGCTTTTGTTATAGTCAGAATGTGTACAAATTGCTAGAGACCACTGCTTGACCTATTCTGGATAGTGGTGGGAAGGCTAAATAGATGGAAAAAGAACTGTTTTGTTGTCTTCCTGACCCCTTCTCGTGTCCAGAATTAATTAGGTCCCAATCATGATTGATGAGCAAAAACCAAAAACTGTATTCAGTTAGAGAGTCAGTGGATTGGAACCTGAGGAACAAACCCACTGCTATTGAGTGATTCTTATAGTGATCTTAGATAGGGTTTCCTAGATGTAAATCTTTATGGGACCAGTCTCTCATTTTCCTCCTGTGGAGTGAGTGGCTGGTGGGTTTGAACCAACCTGGTGGTTAGTAGCCCAGTGCCTAACCCACAGCAACACCAGGGTTCCTTGGAACTGGGAAGGGGGTGGGAAATGATCTACTGATTCCACCTTAAAATGAAGGACTGTGGAAGGTACTTTGTAGTCTGGTTGTAGGCTATCCAACCCCTCCCTCCCATCCAGTTTCCGGTCCCAACCAGGGTCCAAAAGAAAGCTCAACCATCTGCAGCAATAAACTTGACATGTTTATTAATTAAACTATCACTTAAATAAAAAAAAGTGCATAGAAAATAAACATGTTTAAAAACTCCTTTTTTTTTTTTTTACAACTATGTACACTTTTTACTTTTACATTCAGTCTTTCGTAGAGAGCTTTCAGCATTATTATTTTTGAACTATTAAAGTATTTTCCTTCATCCCTGTCATCACAGGGAGTTAACACTGATGGACTTCAGACATGTTTTCTTTTTTTTTTTTCTTTCTTTTTCTTTAACCAGAAGCTTGGAAGAACACAGGAAAAAAAAAAAAAAGAAAAAGAAAAAACAAAAGATCTGTTATACGTGATAAAGTTGTCAAGAAATGTCTTATTTCTAGAAAAGAAGCTTGTCATCTGTTGAGCTCTTGAAACAATTATTCAACTACCTGTATTTACTAAAGAGACTGTTAAAAGTTCAATAAAAGAAACACCACAAGTCTATTTTCTTGGTTGAAAGACAGAACTAGAGTACCTCGGAACAAGATACCAGGAAAGCACAGAACACAATTTTCCCCTAAATGCAGGTGGTAACCCCAACATTCATAACCAAAAAGAGAGAAACAAGGAGTACAGGTACTGACTGGCAACATTCACGGGCAGAAAAGATCCAGGTGACACCATTTTCACATTTCTCTCTGATCCTAGGAATGGACAGCTTACCATCCCTTTACGGTTTGGTTTTCCCCCATGTAGGGAATCAGAGGAATGCCAGACTGACATTTTCCTGCCTCTACTAGCAACTGTAACACAATCCTTATCTATAGTGTTAAAGAGAATTAAAAGCCATGGACTGAGCTAGGCTTTGTTACATGGTGCATTACTATAATAGTTCCTATATATATCATATTTATATTTATTTGAAAACCAAAACAAACAAAAAAAGTTGCAAGTTTTCAGAGTGCGAGACTTGACTGGTATTCATGATTCGGCACAATACCATTTGCTCAATAACCTTGTATTGCTTTAAAATGACGGAACTTCAACATAAAATTACACCCAGCCCTTTGTAATGACCCACTTTTCCTTCAAAATAACATACTTGATTTCTATTAAAAAAAAAAAAAAAAAAAAAGGAACCCCCAAATTAAACTGAAATGTTAACATTGGACAAGGTTTTGACCTTTAGTATTTTCAGATAATTTGATTGATGTCAGTCCTTTAGAAATATACATTCATTAAAAGGTGTTGTTGTTTTTTTTTGTTTTTTTGTTTTTTTTTTAAATCAAGAGAGCTGCGCAGTGCTGACTGCATTGGCCGGGGTGTTTCACTGAGGTGAGCAGGATGGTGGGCTGGATCCCGGCAAAGGAGTGTGGTTGAAAACTTATAGCTGCCAAGGCTTCCCCCTTAAATCTTGTTATTGGTGTAAAAATAGGAGGGGCTGTGCTAGAGGTGGTGGACCATAACAGAGGGAGCCAAGGGACCAAGTTCTGGCCATAGGTTCAGAGTCAGGCAGCTACTCTAATTACAGTTTACACTGGCCACCAGGAAATGCAGCCACGACAGGTTCTAGCAGCAAAGCTAAAAGTGAGCTGGCTCTCTCACTGAGAACTGACCAGGTTTGCAGCTGTTACTCCATAGGGGTTTGTCCCTTGGGGGATGCTTGGGAAAATGACCCACCACAGTTCTTCAGGCTGCAACACCTTGGTCACTTTCAAAACAAATTTACGAGGTGTTTTGGAGATCGCTATGCCATTTTTGCCTTTGTTTCCTCTTGTAGAGAAACTTTGGCTTATCCCCCAAGATGCTGGCAGGTATGCTGAAGTTTGGCAATGGACTCAAGGCTGAGCTGTAGAGGAATTTCTCGTTTCTGTGGTTGACAATGAGGGAGTAGAAAGGCAAGGCAAACCATCTGCAGCTGGCAGGAGAAGGAAGGATGTGGGTTCCTCCCATCCTCAGGGTTTGGGGTTGGTAGAAGAGAAACGAGGAGGGGGCTCACAGTACAGCACGGCCTAGCAGGGCGGTAACTAGGTCTAGTTAGCTGAGTTTCCCCCACCCTCTGACTGGCCTTTGGGTCTTTCTCAATGTGAATTCAGGACCCATCAGTGCATTAATCATTTCAGTAACAAATGCAGCTTAAGTTTTTTTTTTTTTTTTTTTTAAAAAAAAAAAAAAAAGGGATAAAAGGACTTACAAAATAAACCTCACACAGTGCAATAATAAAGGGAACAAGATACGAGTGGAACCCCTAGGGCCACTCTATCTTGTTCATGGGCAAAAGGAGGAAGGGAGATGAGGTCTGGGTACAGTGCTTTTCCCCAGTCCCCTGCTGGCACTTCTCCATGATGACAAGGAAGTCTCTGCCATCCTGGCCACAGTGCTAGGCTCCCTGCACGACAGTGACAATGTTCCAGCAAAGCCACCAGACAGAGTTCTTAAGGTCATGGAAGAGACGGGAGCCCAGGATGAAGGCACAGCAGAGCCGTGAGTCCTGGGGCAGAGTGTGCTGGGCTGAGTTGTATTGCTTTGCTAGACTTCCATAGGAATGGGCTTCTTGTGACGAGAAAAGGGTGCCCCACCCTCTACTGGGCTACACTACTCTGAAACCTTGTGGCAGAGGCAGAGAAAAATCTGCTTTATCGTGAGTGGTCAGACTGTGCTTCAGTTTCAACGGGCTGCCCCAAAAGAGGGCACAAGGAAATCAATGGGTTCTTTGCAGGTATGAGGATTTGGTGGGCAAAGGGAAAGGAAAGGAGGTGAACTATGAGGCAGATGGTGATGGAAAATGTCAAGTTGCCATTCAACTTGTTGGTAGTTAACTCTGAAGAAGATAAGATCAGGGAAATGTGGAAGAGTACTACCTCTCACCACTCTGGAGCTACAGCCAGAAAGGAGAGAATGTGGGAGAGATGAGGAGAAACTATTTTATCAAGATACTACTATGGCATTTTGAGGAGCTTCCATAGGGGAAGGAGAGGAGTGGCCCAATGACAGTGGGTGACCTCCTCCGTTTATTGTAGAAAAGCAAACCCAGGAAACAGTTACTTATGTCAACAGGGCACAAACAAGCTACACCATTAAACACCAAAAAGTACACCTTCCAGGAGGAAGTTGGGCAGGAAAACCAGACTTTGTGTGTACAGCTGAATATTTTCTCTAACTTCATCCTATGAAAATAAAAAATTATTAAAAACCGATCTTCTTTTAAATTAGGATAATACCGCGGTTTAAAAAATAGCCTTGTCTTAAGTGCTTCTCCCTATGAAGTGCTTCTCATAGAAAAATATACAAAATATATTTACATTTATAAAACCTTAAATAGTAAACTGTAAACAGAACAGAGTAAAATCCAATGACTTAATTTAACAGGTTCAGGACACTGTCTTGTGGGTAGGAAGAGAAGAAACATTTGATGTTGCTTTGACCACATCCTAAGGAGTAATCAGGGCAGTAGTGTCATTTAATTTGCGGTGTCCATGGATTTCACACACACGGCAGAGTTTCCTCAACACAAGGTGGTCTAGTCCCCAAGTTTTGGGCCTTAAAATCTGATTAGTGTTCTGCCTTCAACTGGACATTGACCTTTAAAAGTTAAGTCTTCCTATGTCTGAAAAAGGGGGAAATGAAAGTAACTGTGTCCTAGGAACAGAATACAGAGGTCATCCTGGTTGAGACACTCTGGTTGTTGCATGATTCAAATCCTATTTAAATAATCTTTTTCCTTTTCTAGAAAATCATGCTACATATATATTTTTTTAAAACTCTCAGTGGAGCTTTATGAAAATTTCTCGAAATTCTGTCTGGTTATATCCAATGGCTCCTGTCCACTTCCTCACCTGGAGTGCTTACAGGCTCATAGAACTTTCTGTCGGCATGTACTATGCCCAATAGGGAGTTGTCCTTGAGCAGGGAGGTAATCTCCTGTATCACCCAGAAAGAAGAATGAGAAAGCAGTGGGATGAAGTAGGACAGGGGAAATGAAAGTGGAGTGAAGAGAAGGAATGAGAAAAGGAAGCCGCTCCTATTGTCAAGAAAAGTAATTGGCTGAGATAAGGCTCATGGGATAAGACTCCCACTTAAAGCCCACAGGCTCAATGTTTGGTAATAAATTGGCACAACCCTAAGACAGCCTTATGTTACCCAAGGTGCAAGGAATCCTGTCTCCCGACCAGAAGTGAATCAAGTGGGAGGATACTATGGAAATTCAACATATCTTCTGTTTGTTCAACAGACGGCTACAGACTGGGCCTGGCTGGCAAACTATCCGGTACCCAACCAACCCTTTATTGGGGGCCTTGCCTGCCCCTTCACCAATAGTGCTTGGGAAAAGGCTGAGCCAAGACTGGCAACCTTCACTCTGAGAAGACACGCACGCCAGTCCTGAGTTCAGGCCCAACCTCCCAACATAACTAACCCACTCACTCTAGGCTCCTTCCAGGCAAGTCAGCTAGGGACCCCAATTTCCACTTTTCAACAGCATACAATCAGAGGGGCCCCAGAAGAAAACTGATCATGGATCTTCAAGACCTCCTCTCTTTCTCCAGGACTGTGATCACATGTACAGTGTGAATATGGGACATAGGGAGCTTAGCCATCATGGAGGCCCCTCAACTGTGCCCACTCAATCCTGGAACTCCTAGTTGCTGGAAAAGGCTTTCAGCATTGCTTTGGATGGCCCTGGGTCCTAGAACTCCAACACTCGGGGAGAAGAGCAGCATTAGTTTAGGAACTTCCGGCATTTCTTGGCGCCACAGTTGCAGGGCAGCTTGTTGCTGGCATCCTCAATAGGGAACTTATAGTCATATGTGAGTTCTTCTCCTCGATAGATCTTACGCATGGCAAAGATAACAATGTGCTTCTGCCCATCAATATTGATGACCCGAGAGTAGCAGTTAGGCTCACATGAGTGATTGATGAAACGTGCAGCATTTCCATGCATGGTGGCATCCACTACCTCTGAGTCATCAATTCGGAACATGTAGCAACCAATGCCCTGTACAAGAAGGAAAAAGGAGAAAAACTTGTTACTTATTACAGCTTAGGTTTGAAAACATTTCCCAGACTCATTCTGATTATGACCTCTATATAGTATAGCTGGTGATGAACAGTTTCTTTTAAAAATTTCCAGGTTTCTCCCAGTAAATATAATCTTTCAAGATGATTCCATGAAGAATCCTTAGATTATAGATAGCGAGACAAAAGGTTTCTTATGATCTCTGCAGAAATGAAAATCTAAAAATCGCATAGCTACGGGTTTTAGATCCTGAGGTCAACTCAGACAAAATTTCAAAGAGTATGTTTTTAAAAGAAAACAAAACAAACTAATCCTTAGGGTGCATTCTGAACATATACTGGACTCACCACAAACTTCAGCGATGTTAAAATGTTACACATCATTAAATCAATAAACTGCTATTTCTTCTGGGATTCAGAAAGCATATTAATAGTACACAGTCCCTTTCTATAGCAAAACGGGGAGCATGGTGGCTCCATACGACTCACAACACTGGACTGCGAACCACAAGGTCCTCCGTTTGAGTTTGCCAACCACTCTGAGGGAGAAAGATGAGACTTTCTGTTCGCACAGAGATTTTACAGCCTAGGAAACCTTATACATGGTCGTTATGAATTGGAACGGACTCAATAGCACTTAACAACAGCAACATAGCAAAACAAAAGAACTGAGAGACATAAAGTGAGCACTTACTTTGCTGTCATAATACTTCTCTCGCTTGTCAGTCTGGATGGAACGGATGACATTGCCTGCATATTCAATCACCATCTCACCTGCATCAATGTTCCTCTTACAGAACAGGCCCCGGCCGTGAATGGGAGACCTAGGCCAGGAAGATGGGAGAGTAATCAGCTACAAATTTTGTTAATAAAGTTAATTGTGTGAGTACGTGCATAAGTGAATAAAATTTCCTGGTCTGTTTCCTCTTCCAGGAAAGAGACACTTGAAAGAAGAAAAAGAATTTGGATCCAAATTCTTTTAATAACTGTTTTAATAACTAGTTAAGGATGAAACAGTCCTTCATTTTGAAACTCATTAGAAGAAGTAATGTTGTAATGCTAATTGTGTTAAATTCCTTATTCAACACAAAGAGTTACAGGATCTCAATACATCAGGTTCAATGAAATGATATACATAGAAACCTCACTGCATGAGGGAGGCAACTCCAGCATTTGACTAACTTTGATTTTGGAAAACTTCATTTGTTATATATAAGTCTAGCCAGAATTTCAGTCATACCTGTAGACACCAACTGCCTCTTTAGAAGTCTTTTTTAAGTGCCGGAAACGCATAGGCATTGGCAAATCCATGCTAGTTGCCCTCCTAAAGAGACAAGGCATATTGTTAATGAATTCTCTTCAACAGTATGTGTGATATAAATTATTGCTGTTGTTAAGTGCCACTGAGACTGTTCCAACTCATAGCAACCCTTTATAGGCTTTCCAAGGAGTGGCTGGTGGGCTTGAACTGCCAACTTTGTGGGTTAGCAGTCCAGTGTTTATTCTATAGCACTACACCAAGGTTATGGTTAGGACTAGGGTTAATGTTAGGGGTAAGGGTTGGGTTAGGGCTAGGAGTAAGGCTTTTTATAGCTCTAGGGTTATTTGTTGTTGTCATTGTTAAGTGCTGTTGAGTTGATTCTGACTCATAGTGACCCTATGTACAACCCTATGCATGAAAAACTACCCGGTCCCGTACCATCCTCACATTAGTTACTATGTTTGTGTCCATTATGTCCCTTCATCTCACTGAGGAGCTTCCTCTTTTGTGCAGATCCTCTACTTTGCCAAGCAGGATGGTCTTGTTCTTGATAAGATGCCCAAAGTACACAAGATGAACTCTTGCGATCATCCCTTCTTAGGAGTATTCTGGTTATACTGCTTTTAAAATGGATTTGTTTGTTCTTTAAGCAGTTCATGGTATACTTAATATTCTTTTTGCAACATTAATTCAAAGGCATCACTTCTTTTTCACCCTCATCATTCAATATCCGGTTTTCAGCGAGGTAAATGAAAACACCATGGCTTGGGTCAGGCATACATTTGTCCTCAAAGTGACAGTTTTAATATTTAACACTTTAAAGAGGTGTTTTGCAGTAGATTTGTCAATGCAATATATCATTTGATTTGACTGCTGCTTTAATGGGCATTGATTGTGAATCCAGTAAAATGGAATCCTTGGTAACTTCAATTTTTTCTTTCTTTGTTTATCCTGATATTGCATACTGTGTCCAGTTACGAGGATTTTTGTTTTCTTTATATTGAAGTGTGATCCATACTGAAGGCTAAAAGTCTTTGATCTTCATCAGTTAGTGCTTCAAGTCCTCTTTGCTTTCAGAATGTTATAAAATCTGTGTATTACAGGTTATTTGATGAGTCTTCCTCCAATTCTGATACCACATTTTTTCTTCACAAAGTCCAGTTACGTGGATTATTTGTTCAGCAAACATATTGAGTAAGTATACTGAAAGGATGCAACCTTGATGCACACCTTTGCAGATTTTAAAACCCTTTTCTGTTCACGATTGTCTATGTACAAGTTCCACATGAGTACAGTTCTAAAATTCCCATCCATCAGACTGCTATCCATAATTGGTCAACTACACAGTTGAATGCTTTTAAGTCTATAAAACACAGGTAAACATCAAGCTCCATCTGACATCAGTAATCATATCCCTCATTTTATATTCTCTTCTGAATCTGGCTTGAATTTCTGG
The DNA here is from genome assembly GCF_000296735.1 of Chrysochloris asiatica. Taxonomy (NCBI): domain Eukaryota; kingdom Metazoa; phylum Chordata; class Mammalia; order Afrosoricida; family Chrysochloridae; genus Chrysochloris; species Chrysochloris asiatica. Next base: position 31,140,289 of record NW_006408526.1, on the reverse strand, counting down.
CAGTTCATTGTAAGATGCACTACTACAACTATTTTTGAATTATCTTCATCAATTTTATTTACATTATATATATATTTGTTGTTGTTGTTGGTAAGTGCCAACGAGTCGGTTCCGACCCATAGCGACCCTGTATAGGGTTTCCGAGGGTGTAAATCTTTACGGGAGTAGAAAGCCTCATCTTTCTCCCGCGGAGCAGCT
>NW_006408526.1:31138854-31139991 GCF_000296735.1 Chrysochloris asiatica | reverse complement strand
CAGCTTCAGTTTGAATTTGCCTATGAGTAATTGATGGTCTGTTCCACAGACTGCACCTGGCCTTGTTTTCACTGATGGTATGGAGCTTTTCCATCATCTCTTTCCGCAGATGTAGTCAATTTGATTTCTATGTATTCCATCTGGTGAGGTCCATGTGTATAGTCATCTCTAATGCTGTCTAAAGAAGGTATTTGAAATGAACAAGTCATTGGTTTTGCAGAATTCTATCATGCGTTCTCCAGCATCATTTCTATCTCTCCAAGGCCATATTTTCCAACTACTGATCCTTCCTCTTTGCTCCCAACCTTTGCATTCCAGTCACCAGTAATGATCAATACATAATGATTGCATGTTTGATCAATTTCAGATGGAAGAAGTTGGTAGAATTCTTCTATTTCATCGTTACTGGCTTTAGTGGTTGGTGCGTAATTTTGAGTAATAGTGGTATTAACTGGGCTTCCCTGTAGGCACATGGAGATATTCTATCACAGACAGCATTGTACCTCATGACTGATCTGTATATGTTCTTTTTGACGATGACTGCAACACCATTCCTCTTTAATTTCTCATTTCGGCATGGTAAACCATGCGGTTGTCAGATTCAAAATGGCCAATACCAGTCCATTTCAGCTCACTAATGCCGAAGATATCAATGTTTATGTGTTCCATTTCATTTTTGACAACTTCCAATTTTCCCAGATTCATACTTCGTACATTTCCATGTTCTGATTTTCAATAGATGTTTACAGCTGTTTCTCTTCATTTTGAGTTGTGCCCCATCAGCAAATGAAGGTCCCACAGGCTCTTCTCCCACAAGCTTTACTTCATTCGCATTATCACAGTCAATTCTACTTTGAGGAGGCAGCTCGTCCCTTGTAGCATTTTGAGTGCCTCTCAAATTGAAGGACTTATTTTCGGTTTCTATGCTATTCATAACATTTTCAGTGATGAAATATTCGCAAGTAGTTTCTTCCTAGTCTGTCTTTGTCTGGAAGCTCATCTGAAACCTGTCCACCATGGGTGACCCTGCTGGTATTTAAATTACCGGTGGCATAGCTTTCAGAATCACAGCAACTCACAAGCCACCACAGTAAGACAAAATGACAGATGAGTGGTTGCTGTTTGGTTTTAAGTGGA
>NW_006408526.1:31131629-31138754 GCF_000296735.1 Chrysochloris asiatica | reverse complement strand
TCAGAGAAAAAGAGGAAGACCCCCAACGAGATGGATCAGCCAGGTGGCATCATTGATGGCGTCAAGTGTGGCAGCAGTAGTGAGGTTGGCCCAGGATTGGACATTGTTTCGTTCTGCTGTTCACGGGTCACTATGAGTCGGTTCTGACTCAATGGCACCTGACAACAGCATTCAGCTCTTTTACTTTATCATTTTTCCTTTCACTTTAGCTACTCTATGTTTAAGAGCAAGCTTCAGAGTCTCTTTTGACTTTCATTTTGGTCTTTTGTTTCTTTTCTGTCTTTTACTTTTCTGCATGTTTGATGTCCTTGATACTATGCCACAATTTATCTGGTGTTCAATGCATCAAATCTATTTTTGGGATAATCTTTAAATACAGGTAGAATTATAGTCAAGGTTATAGTTTGATTCTCATGAATTGTAATTTTCTTTAGCTTCAACTTGAGCAACTGATGGTCTACCTGTTCTGCAATCTGCCCTTGGCCTTGTTCTGATAGATATTACATGGAGATTCTCCATCATTTCTTTCTACAGGTATAGTCAATTTGATTCCTGTGTATTCCATCTGGAAAAGTCCATGTATAGCTGTAGTTTATACTGTTAAAAAAGATATTTCTGATGACTAGACCATTGGACTTTCAAAATTCTATAGTGTGATATCTGGCAACATTTCATCATCAAGGTGATATTTTCTAATTACCAACCCTTCTTCTTTGTTTCCGACTTTTGTAGTCCAATCACTAGCAATTATCAATGAATTCTGATTGCATGTTTGATCAATTTCCGACTGAAGTTGGTAAAATTCTTCATCTCTGTCATTAGTGGTTGGTGCATAAATTTTAATAACTGTTGTATTAACTGATTTCCTTGTAATCATATGGATATTATTCTATCACTGACAGTTTTATACTTTAGGATAGATGTGAAAATATTCTTTTTGGCAAAGAATATGACACCATTCCTCTTCAACGTGTCATTCCCTACATAGTACATAGGGAATACATAGTAGACCATGATTGTCTGATTCAAAATAGCCAACATCAGTCCATTTCAGCACATTAAACATTCTGATTAATCATGGATGTTTCTTCTCATTTTGAATCATGCCACATCAGGAAATGGAGGGCTCAAAAGCTGTACTCCAACTACATCATTAAGGCTTAGTTAGATGCACTACACAGATTTATTCTACTCTGGGGAAGCAGGTCTTCCTCAGTTGTATTTTGAGTGCTTTCCAACGTGAGGAGCTCATCTAGCACTATCTCAGAAATATTCCACTGCTATTTATAAGGTTTCACTGGCCACTGTTTTTAGAAGTAGATCTCTAGGTCCTTCTTAGTTTGTTTCAGTATGGAAGCTCCTCTGAAACCTGCCCACCATGGGTAACCCTACTGGCATCTGAAATACCAGTGGAATAACTTCTAGCATAACAGCAACATGCAGGCACCATAGTACGACAAAATGACAGAAGAGTGGTGGCATTTTAATACGTATTATACTTTCTGACCAGGCAGGTACATCTAAAGCAGACAAAGCATACTATGGTTAAAGAGAATAAATATATAGCATATAGTTATTCTTTATACTCCTCTCTAATTACTAGCTAGTTACTGTGACTTCAATATAAAGATTTTGGACTTTTTAAATTCAGAAATTTCTGATCTAAGCAAAACTACATATTTCCCTGACCAGCTGAAACAGAAGTAAGCAAGAGTATTTCTAATGACCTGCTACTTAAGACTTACCGAGCTGACTTCAGCTGTACCTCCTCCTCTTCTTCATCATTGGGGTTGTATTCAGGAGGCTGTCGATGTTTAGAAGCGAGGAAGTTAAACATGTCAAATGCTGACTTCCTGGAGATAAAACATTAAAACATATTTAGAGGAAGACTATACAATACAAGCAGTGAAGGACAATGTTAATATTGGAAATTTCAAAAGTTACATGGGAAAACGAATATATCAAATAAACTCAGGACCCAAAGCTGCTTACTGAGAAGAATGGAACTTGCCTCAGGTGGACTTCAGCCCTGGCTGAGCCATGAGGGTTCAGTGGGGGTTCATTAGCCTCCTCTGGTTTATGGAAACGGAATTTGTAATTCCTACAGTGCTTGGCACCAGATAACTGCTCAATCAGGAACACAACTGCATCATGAAGAATCCCCAGCATCCTCAAACCATTAACACCTGTAGGATCAAAAGCACAGGGTGATGAGGAGTGCCACCAGAAGCAACTGTATAGTAGTGATGCAGTGCCTGTGCTCCAGAATGACTCAGCCAGACGCTGGCCAAGGAAGGATTACATCAAATACCTGCCAGGAATGAGCACCAGATAGCTATTAAAATTATGCTGATCCAGATTTACTGATAAAAGGAAACATTTATGATAGGTTGTTCAATGAAAAAAGCAAGCCACCAAACTATGGACTATTTTCTAAATGCTCTATGTACACAGAAATGCTATGTGTCTTATTTCATTTCCTATAAGAATGACCACATGAGGCAGGAATTATTTCATTTTAAGGTGGGCAAGTATTTTAAACCATGCACCTAAAGGCACATAAATAATGTGACAAGATTTGATCCCATTTTTTATTGTGGGTAACAGTGTCTGTCAGTTTGTTATACTGTGGTGGCTTGCATGTTGCTGTGCTACTAGAAGCTATGTCACTGGTATTGTAAAAGACAGCAGGTCATCCATGATGAACAGGTATCAGCTGAGCTTCTAGTTAGGAAGAAGGATAGGCAGACTAAGTATGAATGTTTAGTCACTGAAAACCTTATGAACAGCACCAGAGTTATTTTGAGATATAGTGCTAGAGTCTTGATGTGGCACTGTAGGATAAGCAATGGACTGCTAACCACAAGGTTAGCAGTTCAAACACACTAGCTGCTCATAGTAAACTCTTTACAGGTGCCATGGGCTGCCACAAGAACCAATAAATCCATTATTGAAGAAGTGTAGCCAGAGTGCTCCTTGGAGGCTAAGATGGCCAAACTTCATCTTTCGTACTTCATACTGTCAGGAGGGACCAGTTGCTGACATGTTTGGTAAGGTGGAGGGTCAGAGAAAAAGAGGAAGACCCCCAATGAGATGGATTGGCCAAGTGGCAGCATCAATGGACTTAAGCGTGGCAACCAGTAATGAGGTTGGCCCAGGATCGGGCAGTGTTTCGATCTGCTGTGCATAAGGTCGCTATGAGTCGGTACTGACTCAATGGCACCTAACAACAAGAACAATGAGTCAGAACAGACTCGATGGCACTTAACAACACATAGTGCCGGAAGATGAGCTGCTTAGGTTGTATGGCACACAAAATACGATTGGAGAAGAGCTGAATCCTCAAAGTAGAGTTAACCATGATGAAGCAAATGTAGTAAAGCTTTTAGGATCTTCATTTGCTGATAGGGCACAACTCAAAATAAGGAGAAATAGTTGTAAACATTCATTAAAAATTAGAACATGGAATGTAAGAACTATACCTTTAGGGAAACAGTGGAATGGCGTCACATTCATCATCAAAAAGAACATTTCAAGATTCATCTTGAAATACAATAGTGTCTATGATAAGATAGTATCCATATGCCTACAAGTAAGATCAGTTAATACCACTATTCACACACCAATCACTAAAGTCAGTAATGATGAAATTGAAGAATTCTATCACCTTCTCCAATGTGAAATTGCTCAAATATTCACCCCAGATGTGTTGATAATTACTGGTAACTGGAATGCAATGGTTGGAAACAAAGAGGAAGAGCCAGGAGTTGAAAAATATGGCCTTGGTGATAGAAATGATCCTGAAAGTCACATGATAAAATTTTGTAAGACCAATGACTCATTCATTGCAAATACCTTTTTTAAACACCATAAAAGGTGACTGTACATATGCACTTCACCACATGGAATACACAGAAATCACATTGGTGACATCTGTGGGAAGAGAAAAAGCTCCATATCATCAACCATACAAGGTCAGGAGTAAACTGTGTATCAGAACATAAATTGCTCATATACAATACAGTTCAGGCTGAGGCTGAAGAAAATTAAAACAAGTCCATAAGACCCAAAATATGACTGCAGACAAATTCCACCTAAATTTAGAGACCATATCAAGAACAAATTTGATGCATTAGAAACTAACAACTGAAGACCAGAAGAGTTGTGGAATTCCATCAATAATGTCATATAGAAAGAAAGCAAAAGGTCATTAAGAAGAAAGACACCCCCCTCCCTCTAGTAAGACGGAAACTCAAAGAGAACACACAAGCTACATGTAAGCTTGCTGGTGACCACGTTGGTCTACTGGTGAGAAGAGGGGGAAAGACAGCAATGAATATATGGGCGGAGTTCAACCATGTTCTGTAGACTCCCATTGACCAGGAGATGAGAGAGAGAAGAGGAAGGGCTGGTTGGTCTGAAATGTGGTGAGACCTGAGGACTTCTAAGTCCATGGATAAGGACCTAGCTATGGAGCGCTAGAGCTGAGAGTGATGCGTCTGGCTGATATGAAGAGAGGGAAAATGCACAAGAACATCCAAATTTACAGATAGTACCCATCTGACCTAGCTTCGATGGCTTTATAATCAGAACTCAACTAGAGGAAGATAAAGAAATTTGATTAAAAAAAAAAAGTGTAAATTGCTAAATTTGATGAACTTGACCTATACTCATGGATGCAGTAGCTCAAAATACCAACTGAGAGGGAAGAAGTCTTCACATCAAGGATCAAACCTATCCCCTCTGTACACAAGGTTGATAAGGACAGGCAACTTTAGACATTGGTTATCTAAAATAGGGGGAAAGATGAGATGATACCATGGAGAGATACAGCAGCTGAGGATTCTTGACTCATGGAAAGAGAAAGGCTGTTGATCAGGAGGCAGGCTTGCAGAATGTGCCCTTCGGTTGTTTAAATGATTATATATTCCATAGTGTGTTTGTGTATATCAAAACCAAAACCAAAAAACAGAGGGAATAGAAGCAAATACTGTGGAATGGTGAGGCAGGGTGGGGATTGTACTCATTGCAACAAAAGAAATATGGTAGGATGAGTGCAAAATTGATGTTCTCCCATGTAAACTATCACTCAACTCACAATAAAAGCTTTTAAAAAGAAAGACAAAAATAGATGTTAGAAGAGACTCTGAAACTTTTTCCTGTAGCACAGAAATGCTAAAGCAAATGTAAAACCTGAAGAAGTAAAAGAGCTGAACAGAAAATTTCAAAGGGCAGTTCAAGAAGACAAAGTCAAGTATTATAATAAAATGTGGAAAAACCTGGAGTTAGAAAACCAAAAGGAAAGAAAGAACCCATTTAGCATTTCTCAAGCTGAAAGAAATGAAAAAATTCAAGCCTTGCCTTACAATTTTGAAGGATTCCATGGACAAAATGGAGTCCTAGTCTGGTGCTGTGGGTTAATGCACCAGACTGCAAAGCCATCTGAACTGCAAGGTCGGCAGTTCAAGCTCACCAGCTACTTCTCAGAAACCCTATACAGGGTTGCTATGCCTACTCAACAGCACTTAACAGCAACAACAATAACATGGACAAAATATTGAACGATGAAGAAAGCATCAAAAGAAGATGGAAGAAATACCATCAACGTACCAAAAATAAATGGCTAATGTTCAACCGTTTCAAGGGGTATTATATGATCAAAAGCCAATGATACTGAATGAAAAAGTCCAAGCTATACTGAAGGTTTTGGTGAAAAACAAATTTCCAGGAAGAGTCAAAATACATACTGAAATTTTTCAAAGAAACTGATGCAGCACTGGAGGTGCTCATTCATCTATGCCAAGAAATTTGGAAGACAGCTACCTAGCCAACTGATTGGAAGAGATCCATATTTGTGTCCATTCTCAAGAGAGGTGACCCAAAGGAATTTGGAAATCATAGAACAGTATCATTAATATAATATGAAAGTAAAATTTTACTGAACGTAATTCAAAAACAGTACATTGCAACAGTACATTGACAGGGAGCTGTCAGAGGAGGATATGGAACAAGGGATATCATTGCTGACGTCAGATGGATAGTGGCTGAAAGCAGAAAATACCAGAAAGTTGTTTATCTGTGCTTTATTGACTATGCAAAGGCTTTCCACTGTGGAGATCATGACAAGCTATGGATAACTCTGTGAAGAATGGGTACACTAGAACATTTAATATTGCTCATGAGAAACCTGGACATAGACCAAGAAGCAGAACAAGGAAGCATTGTTGTTGTTAGGTGCCATCGAGTAAGTATCGACCCATAGTGACCTTATGCACAAAGAACGAAACACTGCCCGATCCTGGGCCAACCTCACTACTGTTGCCAGGCTTGAGTCCATCAATGCTGCCACTTGGCCAATCCATCTTGTTGGGGGTCTTCCTCTTTTTCTCTGACCCACCTTACCAAACACGATATCCTTTCTCCAGCGACTGGTCCCTGCTCACAATATGTCCAAAGTATGAGAGGCGAAGTTTGGCCATCTTGGCTTCCAAGGAACACTCTGGCCACATTTCTTCCAAAACAGATTTATTGGTTCTTTTGGCAGCCCATGGCACTTTATTCTTCTCCAACACCATAACTCAAAGGCAACAATTCCTCTACGATCTTCTTTATTCACTGTCCAGCTTTTGCATGAATATGAGGTTATTAAATCCTCTTCACTTTCACAGCAAGCAAGGTTGTGTCATCTGTATATCGCAAGTTGTTATGAGTCTTCCTCCAATCCTGATGCCAAATTTTTCTTCATATAACCTAGCTTCTCAGATTATATGCTTAGCATACATGTTGAATAAGTATGGTGAAAGCATACAACCTTGTTGCACACCTCTTTTCATTTTAAAACACCCAGTGTTCCCATGTTCTGTTCGAACAACTGCCTCTTGGTCCAGGTACAGATTCCACATGAGCACAATTAAGTGTTCTGGAATACTCATTACTTCGCAACGTTGTCCACAGCTTGTCATGATCCACACAATCAAAAGCCTTTGCATAGTCAATAAAGCACAGGTAAACATCTATCTAAAGAGCTCTGGTAGCGTAGTGGTTAGGAATCAGCTGCGAACCTTAATGTCAGCGATTCGAAACTACCAGCCGCTTCGCGGAAGAAAGATGAGGCTTTCTACTCCC
>NW_006408526.1:31130437-31131529 GCF_000296735.1 Chrysochloris asiatica | reverse complement strand
CCGATTCGTAACCACTACGCTACCAGAGCTCCTTACATATAAATATATATATAAAATAATTGCTTATTCTGTCAGATCACCTTTCTCTGGGATGGGCACAAAAATGGATCTCTTCTTGTTGACTGAAGGGGTATATCTTCTAAATATCTTGGCATAGATAAGAGTTTACAGAGCTGCATCCATTTGTTGAAACATCTCGACTGGTATTCAGCCATTTCCTGGAACTTTGTTTCACAAACTCCTTCAATACAGCTTGGACTTCTTTCTTCAGTACCATTGGTTCTTGATCATATGATGTCTCATGAAATAGTTGAACACTGACCAATTCTTTTTGGCACAATACTTTTTGATACTTCTTGTGTTAATCAGTATTTTGCCCATAGATTCCCTCAATATTATAGACAAAGATTTGAACTTTTTCTCCCAATGTTTCAGCTTAAGCAATATTGAGTGTGTTCTTCCTTTTTGGCTTTCTAACGTCAGGTCTGCATAGTTCATTACAATGCTTTTCTTTGTCTTCTCATGCTGTCTTTTGAAATCTTCTATTCAGCTCTTTTGGCTTCTATCATGGAGGGCGGCGGTTAAATGATGTGCGAGAACTGCGCACACCTGTTGGAGGTGTTAAATGAAACCCAGACCACGGAGCGGCAGGGTGAGAGGTGTCTGGAGACCAGGTCGATGGGGAGATGCTGCCTAGCGGGAAGAGACTGCAGGGGCCAGCCAGGCTGTCCTACTTACCCAGGACAGGAGAGTGCCGTCCTAGCCTAACCGTTGGATCCTGGCTTTGAGGGGGGGGGTCGACCAACTTAGAGACCCACAAGCGTAGCCCAAGCTTCTCACTAAGTGGCCCCGGCAGCACTTCCGCCTCTTGATTGACATCCGAGGATGGAAATTCCGCCTTTGAGCCGGACTTAAGGGCCCTAGCACAAGGAGATTCCTATTTAACAGAACCACACAACCGCCACTCGTCTGTCTGTCTGTCGTGCTGTGGTGGTTTGAATTGCTGTGATTCTGAGGGCTATGCCACCGGTATTTTAAATAACCAGCAGGGTCACCCATGGTGGACAGGTTTCAGATGAGCTTCCAAACAAA
>NW_006408526.1:31082215-31116687 GCF_000296735.1 Chrysochloris asiatica | reverse complement strand
CTCCAGGGGTGGGGGTGGGGTGTCCATTTGTTCAGGCATCTCCTCTAGTCACCAGAATGGATAAGTGGAAACTGTCTGTCACTTTAAATTTTGAGTAGATCTGTATGTATGCATAGTAGAACCCTCCAGGGGTGGGGGTGGGGTGTCCATTTGTTCAGGCATCTCCTCTAGTCACCAGAATGGAGGTGCGCAGACAACGAGAGACCAATGAACAGATACCAAAAAATGGAGGCACTGGCAGGTTTAAAATTAGGGAAAATGTGCATCTGGGTTATATTCTTTCACCATACTTAATCAATCTGCATACTGAGCAAATAATCCCAGAAGCTGATTACATGAAGAAGAATATGGCATCAAGATTGGTGGAACAGTCATTAACAACCTGTAATATGCAGCTGGCACAACCTTGCTTTCTGAAAGTGCAGACAACTTAAAATACTTACTGATGAAGATCAAAGACCACAGCCTTCAGTATGGGTTGCACCTCAATGTAAAAAAAACAAAGATACTTGCAACTGAACTAGGAAATAACACCATGATAAATGAAGATAAGATTTACATTTTCAAAGACTTCATTTTGCTTGGATCCTCTATCAACATTCAAGTAAACAGTAGTCAAAAAATCAAGTCACATATTGCATTAAGCAAATCTGCTGTACAAGACCTCTTTAAAGTGTTCAAGATCAAAGGTGTCAGTTTGAGGACTAAGGTGCACGATTAAGTTGCACCTGACCCAAACCATCTTAGTTTCACTAGCCTCATATAGATGTGAAAGTCGGACAATGAATAAGGACGACAGTAGAAGAATTGATGCATTTGAGTTATGGTGTTGCTGAAGAATATTAAAAGTACCATGCACTGACAGAAGAACAAATAAATCTATGTTGGAATAAGTATAAACAAGATGCTCTGTAGAAGCCAGGCTGGCAAGAATCTGTCTCTCACACTCTAGACATGTTATCAAGAGGAACCAATTCTTGGAGAAGGACATCATTATTGGAAAAGTGGAGGGTAAGTGAAAAAGAGCAAGACCCCCAAGGAAAAAGACTGGCACAGTGGCAATAGGGCCCAAGAGTAACAACAATTGTGAACATGGCGTAGGACTAAGCAGTGTTTTATTCTGTTATACATAGGGTCGGTATGAGTCAGAACCAACTCGATGGCACAGAACAATAACAGTGGTGCACTTGGGTTCTGCAAGCTCATGTTCCCTAAAATTTAAAGAAAATATATATAAGTACAAGCTACATAGAAGTCTGCTTTGTATTAATTATAATGTTACTGTGAATGTATGGAGTAATATACTCTATAGCTGTTTGGTCATATTCTATTACTGAACACTTTTTATGTTTTCTTATTGTATAAAAGTAACATTTGTATGTCTGCAAGGACAGATACAGAAAGACTTTCTAAACTGATTAGCTGTTTTCATTAAATAGAGTGGGGCTTAGTAGTAACAACTGCCATTATGTTTTTGAATACTGGAAAACAGTTCTGGTAGCTATGTGGGGTATGAGTTGGAATACTAACTGGAAGGTAAGGAGTTCAAATCTATCAGCTGCTACATGGGAGAAAGATGTGGCCTTCTACTCCTGTATAGCCTTGGAAACCTAAACATAGTTGCTATAGTCAAAAGCTACTCAACTGCACATGCTACCACCACCACCAAGATGTTTAGAATCCTGGTGTGGCATTGTAGGATCAGCACTGGACTGCTATCCACAAGGCTGTTTATTCAAACACACCAGCCAATTCTCGGAAACCTATACAGGGTCGCTATTTGTCAGAATTGACTCGGCAAAACTTAACATATTTTTATGAAATAAACAGCATTATTTCATTTACAAACATTGTTTTTGATATTACAAATAGATACAGAATAATGGCATCAATTTTTGACAAGCTAAGTATTTCATAGACATAATTGTGTCAGGTGCACATGTAATTCTTGGAAGACCTACAAATTGTGTGAAAAAGCTTATCTGGAGATGTAACCTTATTGTAATTTGGTGAGCACATGCTATATCTGTAAAGACATCCATGTATCAGTGCTAACAATTACTTCTGGAAGGTGAGACTGTCTCCCTCTTATAATTTGTTGTTGTACTGTTGTATAGATACAATTTTTGTGTTGTTATATTTCTATAGGCACACATACACACACAGAGTGAACTTCAAAAATTTTGTGGAAAAATGGAATTGGAAGATAATGGAACTCTGATTAGTTGTTTTCAGCTAATCATAATTTTTTAAAGTCCCTAGTTATGTATGTTTTAATTTTTAAATGCCATTGAGTTGGTTCCAATTCATAGTGACCCTGTATAGGGTTTGCAAGGAGCAGCTGTGGATTTGAACCACCGACCTTATGGTTAGCAGTCCAGTCACTTATCCTACAGAGTGTTTTAGTCAAAGTTCACTGAACAAATTAGGTTTCCATATGACAATTTTGAAATTGTTCAGTGCCATTAGTTATGTTTTTTTCATAATTGTCAACATTCTCATTAACTGGGTTCTGGCTATCCCATTTCCACTGCTCTGGTTTCCCTACGTGCTTACCTTCTTTGCTTTAGAGTAATTATTGATCTTTTGGTCTCACATAGATGCTTTCTGTAAGATGCTTTACTCTTTGTGTCAATCTGTTGTTTTCGATAAAAGGTACCCTTATTGAATAGTTTCAATTGAAGGTTAAAGAGTATCTCAGGATAATAGTCTCAGGGAGTCCTCTAATCTCAATAGTATAGTTAAGTATGGACTTTTTTAGAATTTGACTTCTGTTCTGTGTTTTTTTCAGAGTCCGTCTATTGTGGTCCTGAGCATCATGGTTGGAGGTGGTAGCTGGGCACCATCTAGTTGTTAGGGTAGTTGAGGCTATTGATTATGTAGTTTAGTAGCCCTATAGATTATTTTCTTCACCAAGACCTTGATTTACTACTTTCTCATTTGTTCCTTTTGAGTAGAGACCAATACTTATATCTTAAATGGTTGATTGCAAGATTTTAAGACTCCTGATCCTGTTCACCTCACTAGGATGTGGAAATGAACTTTGTGAACTATATTATACTAACTGACTGAGTTGCACCATGTAACTATGGCTCTAAAAGCCTTCAAACCCAAAAAACCAATTTTGCAAGGTGTTTGGTTATCTCAAAGATGAATCTCTAACCATGTCCTTTATGAAAACATATATCTGTATACACACATACCTCTACGTTCATGTATGTACATATACGCCTAATACACATATATATGTGATTATACACTCATTTTTTAGTTATTGTTGACATTGTCAAATTATATACATCATCGTTGTTTAGTATACTCTTTTCTCTTGTGTGTTTTTAGTGACATTGTTTACTTTGGTCAAACTGTGCTCATTACATCTACATGCAGTGCTACTTTCTCCATCACCACAATTATAGTGTCTTCATCTGATAAACACTGAGCTATGAGCCACAAAGCCTGTAGTTTGAGTCTGCTAGCCATTCCGTGAGAGGAAGTTCAGGCTTTCAGCCTGGTGAAGATTTAAAGCCTCAGAAACCCTATCCAGGGTTGCGAGTCAGAAATAACTTGATGGCACTTAACAACAGTAATAACAGGAAAAGTGATTTTTCTATAGTTTTAAATCCTACATTTTGGGTAATTTTTTTCATTAGAGGTGAACAGTTATTAGATGCCCAATTTCTACTTCATTTAGAGAATTTCTAAAGGAAATGACTTGGCTTCATTGATGAACACAAAGTCACCACTGCCACATCTAAACTCTGGGAACTGCTGCAGTCCTATGCAATCAGCCTAAGGATGAAGCTATACCAAGGACAGCAAAGTGGCAAGTTGGAAAGAATATAGGTCTTTGATGCCATTGCAAATTCCTGAATCAATCAATCCTGATGCCTAGACTTTGTTATTTAACATGATCAATTATCTTACTGTTTTAATCATTTAGGGTTGTGGTTTTTGTAACATGAGACCAAAACCATTTTAAGTGATAAGGCAATAAGTACAGGGGAGAATGGTCAAAAAGATTTAAGAGAAGCAGTGACTTTGCGCGGAACTTTGAAGCATTAATAGGAGTTTGTCAACTCAAAGGAAATTTAGGGAGCAAGAACAGGAGGACAGAAGGAAATGCATGAACCATATTATGCTAATATGAATGCACCCAGGACACAAGTTAAAACTCTGATTTCAATGCCCTGAGTTTCTGATTTACAGACCACAGTTTTGGACACACTGATGGAACTGCAATAGAAAATAATGTACTTTGACTATAGAACAAGCAATCTTGAAGGGTGAGCAAACTTGTGAGCGCCAAGGATGAACAGATGAGCTGGTATAAGGGAACCACAAGTGGGAAACCTCAGGACAGAAGGGTGGAGTCAGCTTCCAATCAGTGAATATAACCTAAGTGTTTACCATGTAGTGGCAAGCACACTATAGATGTTTAGTAAATGTGAGGGTGTTTCAAAAAATTCATGGAAAAAATCCATTATTTTTCAATTCCACTTTTCCAAGAAGTTTCTGAGGCACCTTGTATTAACTAATAATGACTATTTAAAGATTAGAGATTTTATTCCACAATTATAGTAAGAGCTGAGGAGGGAGACAAAGAAAAGAGAGAAACATAACTGGTTTTTCAGGGCAGAATCAACAGTAGTGACTAATCAGATATAAATGATGGAGGGAAGGATGTCAAGATTCACTGGATTTTTTTTTAACCAGAGCAAATGAGGGATAGAAAAGAAATATCTGTGAGTCATTACTGTGTAACATGAGAACATGAAGACAGCTGAATAAGCCTAGGGATTGAGAATGAGAAAGGGAATACTAACATTTTCTCTTCCACTTATATGTTGAGCTATGACAACTGAGATGTGGCACAGGAGAGACACTGGTTGGCTTCCTGGCCCATGGAGCAAAAAAGCTGAGTGACTTCTGACAGGAGTCTCACTTGTGGATAGGGTACCTCTAGGCACTTAAATGGGGTGCTAGGTTTGTTGACCCTCTGAAGTTGAAGTTTATAGTGGAGTGGAGTGGTGTTTGGGCATTAATCAACAACCCTAAAAGAGCTCTGTAACATTGTGAGCAGAGCAGAGGCCAGGCCAAGGGACTTTTGTCAGAGAAAAAGGCCTATCTGCGGGCATCGCTGAAAAGAGGCTGTCCTGAGTGAAAGAACTGTGCCCTGAGTGTTTCTGATCCTCAATTGTAACCTGTTGACGTCCCCAATAAACCCTGGAATAATGAGTATTGTCTCTGAGTTCTGTGTGGTCACTACAGTGGATAATCAAACCCAGCTAAGGAGCAGAGAGTGCTGGGAGAGAGTTGGTGTCATAATTGGTAAAGAAGGCTGGAGGTGGAAGCATGTCTGACCTCAGCCTCATTGGAATTGGCCTTAGGTTAATACTGAGTTTGGTTTTCTTTTCCCTTTGTGAAGTCAGAAGAGGTGAGACACTACCTCTATATCCCTTCTTATAGGAATCAGGATAATACTTCGTTGTTGTTAAGTGCTGTCGAGTCATTTCTGACTAATAGCAACTCTCTAGATGGTTTCCAATGAGCAGCTGGTGGATTTGAAATGCCAATCCTAGGATTAATAGTTTAGTGCTTACCGTATAGCACTATACCAGGACCTCATGATCATACTTCTTGTTGTTAAGTGCTGAGGAATTGATTCTGACTCAGAGTGAGCCTGTATAGGGTTTCCAAGGAGTGGCTGATGAGCTTGAACAGCTGACCTTGCGGTTCAAACAAACTTTGCAGTCCAGCACATTTAGCCCACAGCACTCTACCAGGACTCCCATGATAATACTAAACACACATTATTAAAACTTTCTCACAAAACTCACTTTGGACATCTTTCCAAATTCTGCTACTGAGAAGTTTGGGGTTGCTTCAAGTTCTTTGCTACTACAATATATGTTGTAATGAATATTCTTAAACATTTTAATGACTTGTCTGAGACTATATATAAGATAAATTCCTTGATGTGGAATTGCTGGATAGAGGTTGAGTGATTTAAAAATTTTCAATAGCTATTATTATTATTATTAGTGCTTCCTAAAAGTATTAATAATTTATATTAATAAATTAACGTGCAAGCCCATCTCTTCCATCTTTATATTATATAGCTCTAAATTCGGAATCTTGATTAATCAAGATAGAAAATGTTATAATTTTCATTTAAAAGTTATGAGTGAGATGAAGTCTCTTAATACATGTGACTGGTCTATGAATTTTGCAGGGGGTGGGGTGGGGTGGCTAAACTGCCTACTGGTTTTTGTCCTGCTTTTGAAGTCAAAAACATTTTGAAAATGTACGACAATATAGAAAACTATAGAGTCTGTTATAACAGCCACATATATACCTGTCACAATATATGCTTTAAAAATATTCCCTTTCCTTCTTAAAACAAAAGCATTACAGATAAAGTTAAATTGTAAGTACTGATTTCCTTCCCTCTTTGGTGGTTAAGTGTCGGGAAGTCGGTTCCGACTCACAGTGACCTTGTACAGGGTTTTCAAGGCTGTAAATCTTTACAGGAGCAGAAATACTCATCTTCCCCGCAGAAAAGCTGGTAGTTTTGAACTTCTGACTCTGAGGTTAGCAGCCCAATTTGTAACCACTATACTACCAGAGCTCCATATTTAGGATAATTTAAAAGAGAGTGGGAGGATTAGAGAAGATACAGGGAGTGAGGGAGACAACAGAGTCAGTGGGAAGTGTCTACTTTAGATTAATTGGAATATTTAATTGTCGCTCAAAACAATTGTATTAAAATGTTTTTATAGTGGCTAAATTTAATTTGAAGGCAGTGTGGTGGTTCTGTAGGATACGCACTGGACTTCGAGCCAGTAAGCTGTGAACAAGGTCGTTAGTTTGAGCTCCACAGAAGAAAGGTAAAACTTTCTGCTCCTGCAAAGATTTACAGTCTCAGAAACTCTGGAAAGGGCCACTATGAATTAGAGCTGATTTGATGGCACATAACAACAAAAATTTAATTTGAAGTCTAACACCAATTAGAAACTGTTTCAACTTCAAAAAGAAGCTATAACAAACCATGATGAGACATCATTTCATATTCAATGTTTCTGAGTGCCATTGAATCGATTCTGATTCATAGCGACCCTTTGTAGGGTTTCTGAAGATTAGCTGGTGGGCTTGAACTGCCAACCTGGTAGTTAACAGTCCAGTGCTTACCCTACAGCACCACAGTAGGACTCCTCATACCTACTGTTGTTAAGTGCCATGGAGTTGGTTCCTACTTATAGCAACCCTTTATTGGGTTTCCAAAGAGTGGCTGGTGACCTTGCAGTTCAAACTGAGCCTGTATTTCAAACCAACCTTGCATTAAGTTATCCTACAGCACCATACCAGGAGTTCTCCTCATACACACTAGATGGCTATAATCAATAAAGACAGACAATAAGAACTTATCAGTGAGGGCGGAAAAAATTGGAACCTTGTACATTGCTAGTGAGAATGCAAAATGGTGAAGTCGCTTTAGAAAACAATTTGGCGCTCCTAGGTATATACACCCAAGAGAAATGGAAACATGTGTTCATTCAAAAACTTACAAATGAATGCTCACAGCAGAATTACTCATGATAGTAAAAAAAAATGGAAACAACCTAAACATCCATCAACTGATAAGATATACAAAATGTAGTCTAGCCACATAATGGAATGTTATTTGGCAATAAAAAGGAATGAAGGACTAATACACATTACAACATGGAGAAACCTTGAAAGTATTATGCTATGTGAAAGAAACCAGCCACAAAAGCCACATTTTTATAATTCCATCTACATGAAATGTCTAGAATTGGCAAATTCATATAGACAGAGTACGGTTGGCAGGGGGTGTCAGTAAACAATAAGAAGTGACTGTTAATAGGTGCAGAGTTTCTTTTTGAGTTAATGGAAATGTTCTGGAGTTATTTATAGTAGTGATGGTTGTGGTTGTACAACTCTGTGAACACGAAAAACCACTGAATTGTATACTTGAAATAGGTGAATTATATTTCAATAAAGCTGTTAAAATTTACTGTTTAAATAAAGATTAATTCTTTGTAGGATCAACTCCTTAGCTTACATCAGGGGTGGGGAATATAATTTGGTCTGGCCTTGCCAAGGCAACCGCAGTTCCAGTCATCACGTTAGGTGTGAGCTACTTAAATGTTTGACCAAATACAGCAGGCTAATTTTTAAGTTGATAAGTCTATATGGTCTGCAAATGATGGTATAAATTTTGGCAGAAAAAAAGGCTCCCCATCCTTGGTTTAAATCAACAAGTAACCAGGATATTCTGTGATGGGAGTACAATCACAGCTCCAGCCATTACCTGCAAATGAGAGTTGCTTTAGGCGGGCATTTGATCGAGCTTCCTGGACTTTATCTGTCAATGACTTCCAGGCATCTAAAAGGAAATAAAAAAAACCAAACTGTAGGTCAGAAATATTTAAGCAAACCTTTCTCAACACCACATGGTACAGACAGACACTGCTAGTACAGTTTTTTTTTTCCTAAACCTTTAACGCTATCGATTCAGTCTGAGAGAAACTAGCTGGAAAGGTGTACAACCCAGCGGGATCTTTTTTTTCTTTTGGAAAATATGGATGTGCCAGGGCCTGATCCTCCAGTCATCTTTGGCTCTTTCCTCTTCTTTATGCTCCATATCTTAGCAGTTGCCAAGTTTGTCGTCTTCTTTCCTTTCTTTTCTTTTCCCACTGGAAATGGGCTTTCTTATCTTACATTTCCACTGTAATATTCTTTTGCCCTCTAAAATGAAACTAAACCCATTGCCACTGAGTTGATTCCAACTTGTGGATGACATTACAGGATGGAATGGAAGTGTTCCATATGGTTTGCAAGGCTATAAATCTTTACAAAATCAGACTGCCACTTCTTTTTCCTGTGGAATGACAAGTTGGCTCAAGCCGTGACCTTTCAGTTGCCACCACCAGGGTTCTTTCTTGCCCTCTAGTGACTTGCTGTGCCTAATCCCTCTTTCCCTGCTAACTATATGCAGGAGAATAATAAAGCTTTCTGCTCCTGTAGAGATTTACAGCCTCAGAAACTCTATACAGTTACTATGAGTTAGAACTGACTTGATGGAACAGAACAACATCAACAACTACCTATATGGAATTCTATATCATCCTCCCATCCAACACTACTCTAAACCTATAAATGCCGTCTTGTCTTCATAACTTCGCTCACATTCTTTCTTCTTAGAAAGTATTCTCCATTCCTCTTTCCCCAATCAAATTGTATTACTTCCTTTAATGCCCAACATCTTCATTTTTTTTTAAATTACTCTAGTTCACCCATAGTGATCTTTCTTTCTTTCCTTTTAATTGCTCTAGAACTTACTGCCTAGAGAACATTCACTAGTTCTTTAAGAATGGATTAAATGTATAACTTACAAAAACATATGGTTTTTTTGTTTTGTTTTGTTTACCTTGATGGAGTTTATATTGAGAAATAATTTGTATTTTTAATTTTCATTTTTAAATTCCACTTTCCCTCAAACTTTTTGAAGCACCTTTGTGATTCCCCAACAAGATTAACTTCTCAGATATAAGGGAAATCTCTAATATGGTTCTTTAAGTATTTTCCATAGTACTTAGCACAAATCTGCTGACAGAGATGGTTTGTAAAATGTCTCTGAAACAGGGCCTGTGCTGGTGGATCACCCTAATTGAATCCACTTACCTTCAATACTTTCGGCACAGATCTGAAAGCCATCATCACTTGAAATTTCAAACACAAGTCCTTTCTTTGGCTTTTTCTCAGCAATGCTCTCCTTTCGTTTTTGTTCTTGCTGGAGCCAAAGCATCAGGGGGGAACTGAAATTACTTTCTTCATCATCCACTGTTTTAGGTTCTAAGAAGGAGAACAAGAAAACAAATGTTTATTAAGGACCAACTGTGTGCAATCCACTTTAACTTTTTGTTGTTAAGTGCCATCGAGTCAATTCCGACCCATAGCGACCCTGTATAGGATTTCCAAGGAGTAGCTGGTCAACTTGAACCACCGACCTTGCAATTCAAACGATTTTGCAGTCTGACATATTAGCCCACAGCGCCACACCTGGACTCCCCCCACTTTAAATACATCACTAATCCACTCATCTACTAATCCACTTTAAATACATCATCACTAACCCACTGGACTCCTGGTGTGTCACCATAGGATAAGCCCTTCACTTCAAGGTCAGTGTGAACTGCAAGGTCCATAAGTTCAAATTTGCTAGCCGCCCCTCGGAAACTCTATACAGGGTAGCTATGAGTCAGAATCGACTAGATGGCACTTAAAAAGAACAACATAACCACAGGTATTATTACTCTCATTTTATAGATAACAAAACTGAGAATCAAAGGAGTAGAGCAGCTTGTCCTAGGTAACAGCTGCTGTTACTATTGTTAGCGATCATCTAGTCAATTCTGGCTCATAAAGACCCTATATGACAGAGTAGAAATGCTCCACTGGTTTTCTTGGCTGTAATCTTTAGGGAAGTAAATTGCCAGGTCCTTCTCCTAGAGAGCCATGTATGTAACAATTTGTACTACTAATGAGTGAGTAAAGTAGAATTGTTTTGTTTTTCATGAAGCTATGTTGTCTCAGGTAGAATTTCTACTTCTGATATGATAATTTGAGTTTTTCAATAATTAATTGTCCTCAATAAATCAAAGTAAAACAAAACACAACAAAAGAATAATGGTTACTATCTATGAAGCACTTACTATACATAAGGCATTCTTCTTGGAATCTCATATTTACTAAGTCATTTAAATCTCACAACAATCCAATGAAGTAGATGTTGTTATGATCTCCATTTTAAATGTGAGATAACTGAGTCAGAGAGGGGTTAAGTAACTAAACCATGTTTATACAGTTGAGAAGTGGTGAAGTTGGTACTTGAACCCACTATCAATCACCAGCCCTCACTGCCTTCTTACCAGGGATATGTCAATCTTTGAGGAACTGGAAAAATAGTACAATATCCCAAGTCTTATGCCTAAGTGTTTGCTCTATCTGATTCTTTTTTGAGGAAGTTCTTTCTATGCAATCTATGGAACTGGGCAAAGGCTTACATCCATAGCTCTCTAATAAATAACTAAAATTTGGATTGCTGATTAAATTCATTTGAACAGATAGAAAATGCCATGGAAATGTATCTGGTACAAAATTTGGTTCTTGGTTTCTATAGCAACAACTAATGGATGAAGTCAGGTCAGAACTAGTTATTTAAATCTCACTGCTGTTAGAGCAAGTAAAGCAGAAGAGTATTGTTAGGTTTTAGTTTTGTGTCCTTTAGGTGACAGATGACCACAGATAATGCAGTGGAAAGGTATTAGATCAGGAGATAGGTGCTCTGAGTTTTAAGGCTAAAGCTTTGGCGAATTTATTAACTTTGGAGCTAAGATTTCTTTCTTTCTTTTTTTTTTAATAAAAATTTCTTAAAACTCAGGAAGTAAAGTGGATGATTTTATTGTCCTTTTAGCTTTGAAATGTTCTGATCCTAAGCTGTTACCCACCCACATACCTGTACTCTCCTGTTCACTTGCTGGATTTTGTGTTGCCTGAATTTCTGAAAGAACAGCCACTTGCCTAGATAAAAGAAAATCACATGTGAACTGTAACATCAGTTATTTCTTTAATTAACAATTAACAGTGGTAAGTTTTACGAAACTATTAGAAAATGACTCAGACAGTTCTTTCTGTAGCATGAACACAACTACCACCATAGTACTGTACAGTATACAGCATGAAGCTGACTTTCAAAAGATTCCTTCCCAAATATTAGCGTCCAATGTCTGCTTTTAAAGTTATAGATTGTGTCCATGTAATTCTCCTTACACCTTTAGTTCTAGAAAAAAGATTTAGAGGTATTTGTCAGAAATAGTTCTGGAGTTACCTAAATAAATTAGCTGGTTGATCTAAACAGAAAAATAAGTTGCATGAGATAGTAAATCACCACCATTTTTACTTTTTAAATTTAAATAATACTAGAAACAATCCAAATGTATTATCAGAAGTAGGCCGACTAAATATATTCTTGTAGACCCATGCAACAGAATCAGAAGCAGTCATTACAAGAAAAAAGTACATCTATAGTTACTGGAAGAGAAAGTTTTAGACAATGTTAAATGAAAAAAGCAAGTTCAGAATAGTATGTACAGTATTGTTCCTTTTATGTAAAAAAGGTAATATATATTCAAATATATACCACCTGTACACATCATGAATTGAATTGTATACCACACATATATGTGTATATTCATATATGTACCACATATATATGTGTTGTGAATTGTGTCCCCCAAAATATATGTCAGCTTGGTTGTGCCATGGTTCTCAGTGGTTTGGCAGTCATATAATGATGTCACCATCCTCATGATGTAAGGGGATTAGCAGGGAATGCAATACCCTTACTTAGGTCACAGCCCTGATCTGATATAAGGGGAGTTTCTCTGGGATGTATCCTGCATTACCTTTTATCTTACACGAGAGAAAAAGACAGAAGAGAGGGACCTTGGAATGAACAAGAAAGCAGGGGGCAGAACATGTCCTAGACCTAATGGGAATATTGATGCCAAGACAAATGGAGATCTCTAAAGGATGCCAAGCCCACAGACACTGAAAGTAGACAAGGTTCTTCCCTGAGTAAGCAAAAAGAGAAAGCCTGTCCCTAGAGCTGGCACCCTAAATTCAAACTTCTAGCCTTCTAATCTCTGAGAGGTAAAGTGGAAGGTCAGAGAACAAGAGGAAGGCCTCCAATGAGATGGATTAGCACAGTGGCAGCAGCAAGGGGCTCAAGCTTAGCAACTATTGTGATGCTGGCATGGGACTTGGCAGAGTTTTCTTCTGTTGTGCTTAAGGTTGCTATGAGTTGGTCCTGACTTGATGGTACCTAACAACAACAAACTGTGAGAAAATCTATTTTTGTGTGTTCAAAGCCATTCATCTGAGGTATTGCTGTTATAATAGCACTAGGTAACTAAGATAATATGTATATGCATAGAAATGTCTAAATGGATAAAAACAAATGATTAACAATGGCTACCTCTAGGAATGGAGTCCTGCTATGGCGCTGTAGTATAAGCACTGGACTATTAACCGAAAGGTTGGTGGTTCAAACCAACCAGCAGTTCCTTGGAAACCCTATTATACAGGATCGCTATGAGTCAGAAATGACTTTACAACTTCTAAGGAATAGATAAGAGGTGGACAGGCAACCAGTGAACCATTAACCATTGTTTTATATAATTCTATGCTATATGTATATACATACATATATATTTTTAAACAAGCATTATTTCCAGTAAATGCAGCCCCCTCCTTGCAACCCCCATCTCCCCAACAAACTGAACAAAAACCAACACAAATCAGAAAACTCTTTTTTTAAATGAAGTGGATAGATTTAAGGACTTACTTTTAGAGAAATCACTTTTAAGCTTACCTTGCAGGCTGCCCACACTCCTTTTGTGATGACTGTTCCACATTAGTTGTATCCTGCTGCTCAGCCTCTACGCTTGGAGTCCTGGAACAGAATTAGATATGTGTTTTCAAGAAAAACCACCAGTAAATGTGTATCAAACTAAAGATGGAGGTAAACCCAAAGACATGACTCTTTATCAGGATCTATTAAAATGTTTGAAATTAAGCTCTAGTGATACAGGTAAGAACAGTGGTTAGGCAAAGGAGCCTTTCAGGGTGCACAACACTTGTGTATTTTCTGTACGTTATAATTTAATCATAATGTTTTTTAAAAAAGAACTCCATCAGGATCTGCAACAGGTGACTTTGCCCTCCAGAAAAAAACAGTCATTCCCCAATATCCTAAACTGGTGCAAACAGCAACACTATTTCAAATCAGTGATTCTATCCAAGAGGCAAACTGATTGCAGACACAACTATATTTTTCTCTATAAATCACTACTGGGAGAAAGAGAGAGAGAAAAAAAAAAAGTCAAAATCAAACTCCAGAAACCCCCCAAGTAATGCATCTTAGACAGAAGAGTGCCCCTCCCATAGGACTACACCTTTAATAGAACCAGCATAGGGGATATTTGGATGCCTTACCCAGTGACTGAGGTCAGTGGTGTTGTGTTGGCTTCTTGGTCTGGAATGTGTGCTTCAGAAGAACTGGTCCGCAAATGGGCAACTTTGTGCTTCTTTCCATTCCCTTTGTCCAAAGGCAACTGAATCCGTTTGATTTTTGGTTTGGGTTTAGTGGGACCCGGTACTGAGGGGCTTGCTGACTGTTGTCCAGAGGATGGAGAACTTCCAGGAGGGGTTGAGCTGGCTTGCATAGCTGAGGGTAAAGCCTTGTTCTGCTCTAGCCCCAGACTATTAGGAGCATCTACTGTCTGGGTAAAATTGGATACCTGGGCCCCTGGAGCAGAATCAAGATCACGCTGGGAGGAGAGAATTCCAGATTTGCTACCAAGGAAGTGGTTCACGTGCTGAAGCTGATAGTGTTCTTCTGCTTCTGTGGAAGGTGAAGCAGCTGTCATGTCTGTAGTCTGAGCTGAGGGGAGCACACAGATGCTGGATGCTGCTGTCACTGCAGCAGTAGTGGTAGTCTGTGAAGTCCCCAGTTGTGGAAACATTCCTGAACTTGGCGGTAAAGCCACAGGCTGGTCCTGAATCCCCAGGCTTTGCTGACTAGCTTTGATTAAAAGATTGCTTATAGACCCAATATCTGGGTTCCCAAGCAACCTTGGGTTAGTTAACGTGACATGTCCTGGAACAGATGCACTACTTGTAGGGGTTGTTGTTTGCATGGATACAACATTCAAAACGGAGGAACCAGATGCCAAGCCAGACACGGGCCCTGATGCGAGGTGGCTAGTATCCTGGCTTATGGTTGACGTGCACGCCGCTGGGGCAGCAGTTCCTCCCACACTCGGTGGTAACAGGGGTGCCTGTTCAAAATACATGATGCCAGATTTAGACCTTTTTATGATGTTGGGGACAGTTCGGTGAGATGAAGTATTAAGTGACCCCAAATCTAACAGATTGGGATGGTTTGAAAGCTGGGAGGGTGTGAAGTTAATCAATGTCATGTTAGAAACCACATCAGAAGGGGCAATGTTTGAAGGGGTACTAGAGGGAGCAAGTTTTTTATTCTTTCGGGTTTGTAGACGAGATATGGGTCTTTTCTTGAGTCCAGAGGATTGAGTGGCTACTGTGGTACTGAGGTCTGTCCTCTGGCTGGCTTCTGAAACCAAAAGTTGGGGATCTGGAGGAGGTTGAACCCCAATAAGTAGGCCTGAAGGAGGATTGCTGATGTTGGGTGGGAAACTACTTTGAGTAGCTGCAGGGAAGGAATGTAAGTGCTGGTGATGAGGCATGGGGAGCAATCCTTTGCTAGCAGGAGGGAACAAAGATTGAGAAGTTGGCAAGCCTGGATTTAGTCCCGTGGTTAGGGTGAGACCACTTCCCATGGGCCCCAATACTGAAGTATTTGTCTCCATCACACTGGGTGTAGAACTAACAGAAGAGGTCAATTGTATTTTTTGGGTCACTCCATTTGGAAGAGTTTGGAGAACATAAAGTGGCTGCATGTTCTGGTTAACAACAATTAGTTTCTCAGTGGCTGGTTTCAAGTGGGGTGGAGTGGTCTGGACAGCTGCATTAGAAATCTGAGATGGGCCAGGACTATCAGTAGAATTGGATACATATTTCTGGTTCTGGATAGGAACAGTAGGGGAAACAGGTACCTGAAGGCCAGGGGTGCTACTGTTTCTAGTTAAATCCTGATTGTTGCCATGACCTTGTTCCACTGAACAAGGAGGGCTGGAGATGTGGTCTGCATCCATGTGTCCTTGGATAAAATGATCAGGAGTCATGTGGCCTTCAGGGGTTGGATCTACTCCTGGACTCAACAGTGCTGGGTCACCTTCAGAGGAGGCCACAGATTTTTCAGTGATGGTTACTCTCTTGTCCCCTGATTCTGAGATTACAGCTAGTCTGTTAGGGTTCTGGCTAGGGACAGTGGGACTCCGGGTGGTCAGGACAGAGAGATCAGAAGGTAACTCTAGTGGCAACTCAAATTGCTCTTCAGCTGAGATAGAGGAAGAGACACTACTGTCCACAGGTTCTGTTGTTGGCAACTGCTGAGAAAATACTTCAAAAAGACCCATGTCTTTCCCACGATTACTATCAAGACCCAAACCTTCACCAAGATTCAAGAGTTCTGATGAAGACGACTCTGGGCTCTCACCCAAAGCCTGCATGGATGGAGTATTCTTTAGGACAAAGTCCATAATGTCTGAAGGTAGGATGTTCCCACAGTCATCACTGTTGTTATTGTCAGAATCAGATTTCAGGAGCTCAGTATTGTAGGTGTCCAGTAAATTTTTATCTGAGGGGGTACTTGTGTGGACTCTTCGGCTTGACTCCAATGAGCTGAGCTGAGCTTCCAAGGAATCCTGTCCCTGTGTTTTAACTCTGCTGACAGAGTGGCAGTTATCCATCTTTGGCTCATTTTTGTGGCCAGCAGAACTCTTAATGACATGCTCTTTTTCGCCAGTATCCTCAGGCCGATCAATCTTTAGGTTCTCTGTACCATTTTCTTTGCCATTTCTTTTTGGAATCTGGCTGCTTTTCCTTGTTGTGGCTGTAACACTAGTATCACTTTCTGTCCCATCATCAACACCATCCAATTGTGAAATTTTGGGAAGATCACATTGTTCCTCCTCCCGAAATAAATTATGAGATGCCAGCCGTTCCTCTGCACTTGAAGAAATCACTGTTCTAGTGAAATTGTAGTAGTATAAGTCATCCTCATCTGATGTGCTAAGGTCATCAGCCCCATCCACCTGTCCTTCAGCTGATCTCTTGCCTCGTTTCTTCCCAGTGGAGCTGCTGTAGAATGGAATGTCTTCTTCACCGTAGGATCTTACTCCATAGAGTGGGGTGAGGCCAAAGAACATGTTAGAACGGGCCCGTGCACTGCGACGAGGATATCTCCTCTTAAAAGAGCCATCCTCCTGAGGTTTGGGACCATCTGGAAGCATTAGGTTTCTGTCCTGTACAGGAAGATTCTGATAGTTGTTACTTTGAGAATCATGGGATGAGGTATCATTGGGGCTAGATTGGGTCACTGGACCATCTCCTGGACTTTCAGAGGCTGAAACGGGTTCTGTTGGAGATGCTGACTCTCCTTGAAGAGGGGAAGTGGGACTACTTTCTTTCAAGGTATTTTTGGACTGATTTTCATTTTCCATTTTTAGAGGTGTCAGGGTTACTTTGACTGTGCGTTTCCGGGGTGTCTGTGATTCCTTGGCAGATCCTTCTACTTGCGTGGATGAAGTTTTAGGGACTCCTGAGATTGAAAGGACTTTATCTCCAATCTTCTCAGAAGAAACATTATTACATGGCCGCTGCCCCATAAGCTCAGGAGTCAATACCTCATCAACATACTCTGGCTTTAGGTTTCCTTCCTCACCAGTTGCCACCTGACCAGGTTCCAAAAAAGATTTAGTAGAATACTTTTCTTTGAACGTTTCTTTACAAGACTTTTTGCCTTTCTGTCTCCTGTCTCTGGAACTACATCCCACATGTTCAACAGATGATCTGCTGCTCACTCCAGATAGCTTCAAGGTTTTGACTTCGGTATCGTCATCCGGGGAGGGGTTTGCTGATTGGCTAGGATCTGTATGTTGGTCTCGATCACTCCTTTGACCTCTCAAATGGAGTGATGGAAAAGAGAGGGTCTCTTTAGAAGAATATGACAATGAAGAGGGTTCAGCAAAAGTTGCGATTTTACCAACATTTAATTCTCCAGATGTTGTAGTATGAACTTGTGGAGCCAGTTTAGGGATTCCAGGATAAGTGACATTATGTGCAGATCCCTCTGAATTCTTAGAACTTAGTACTTTAGTCTTTTCTCCTTTCAACAAGGAGCTCTTGGACCCCAAATCTGAAGCACTAGGATGCTTCAATTCTGTAGATGAAGATCCATCCAAGTGGCTGGTTTTAGTGCCTGCAGTAAGCACTGTCCTTTGTAAATTTGAAGAGGTGGGAATTTTTAGCCCTAGATTAGTACTTGAATTCAGTGACCCTAAGACATGATCTACTGCTTTGGCACTTGTCTCAAGATCTGTAGCAGTTCCAGTGGTAGAGGAGAATGAGGAAACACTGTGCCTGGAGTAAGTATTTCCAGTTCTCATTGGAGACATTATCCGGAGTTTGGACCGCTGAGGTGATAAAGAAGAAGTACTGTGACGCCTGGAGCCAATGCTTCGAAGTCCAGAGGAGAGTAAAGGATCACCCACTGTGACTATTTCATGAGTAGTTGGGGTAGGACTTCCTAAACAAGAGAAAAAGTAATGAAGTCTATTACAGATGGAAGGAATCACACAATTTATCTCAATGACTGCAATCCCTTCCATGTAACTACAGTTATCCTACTTCCTCCCTGTGGTTCCTATCTCCATTTCCTCCTCCTTTCTAACCACTCTGAACCTTGTCCCAGGTAAATGTTGTTCTTTTCATCTTGAATGGTTGAACATTCCATGGTGAGTATACCTCACTGGTGTTGTGGTCCCCTATGTACCTATATACCATATGGTTGAAAACTGGGTTACGAGGGTGAGTTCCGTTCCAGACCAGAAGGGTGACTGAGGACCATAGTCTTATTTGTGTTTTGAGTTTTGTTTCACATTGACTCTCACTCTATCTGGGACCTTCTAAAGTGATTCATTTCAGAGCAGTTGGTATTGGTAGCCAGGTACCATCTAGTTCTTCTGGCTTTAGTCATGTATCGATGTTCATGTGTTCCATTAGTCCATTGGACTAGTTGATTCCAAGCACCTTCAATTCTCATCACCAATAGAAACACCTTAGATGATTGCTTATGACCTTTTAAGATCCCAGGACCTACTCCCCGAAGCAGGATGTAGAACATTGTCTTTGTGGACTATGTTATGCTCATTGACCTGTGTCCCCTGAGACTATGGTCCTGAGCCCCCAGGTCCAGCAACTCATTACCTCAAAGTATTTCCAGTATCTTTCAATTCCATTTTTCATGAACTTTTATATATATACATTGTTGTTATTAAGTGCCATCGAGTCAGTTCTGACTCATAGCAACCTTGTATAGGGTTTCCAAAGCTTTAAATCTTCGTGGGAACAGAAAGTTTCATTCTTATCCTGCTTTATATTTAGTAGGTAACTGAAATTTTATACTTTTAATTAGTAAAAGCCAGCAAGACAAAGTTCCCTGAAAGAATTACAAACTAATTTTTGGGTTAACTTTGTGTCAAGTAGGTCACTGAAGTCCTTTACCTGCAGAAGGCAATGGCCGACAACCAGGAGATCTTTGTGTTGGAGAATAACTGGGTGTTCGAATCCTAGGGACCTTTGAGATGACATGATAAAAACAGGAGCTGGAGGCTTGAGAATGAGGAGGTCGGTCTAGTGATGAAGGACTTACAATTTCAGCTGTACTTTGATTTTCTTTAGATGAAATTTCTGTGGTAGAAAATAAAGAAGCTTATTTTTAAAAGTTAAATTAAAAGGGAAAGGGAGCTTTTAATTAAGTGTATTGAAGGCGTATTAATCATGGCAAAGTATTGTAGTAAAGGTGCTAAAATGGTTGTACAACTTTAAGAATGTATAGCGTGTCACTGAAGCATATTTTAAAAAGACAGAAACTACCACTTATCAGTGAGGAGCTTAATAAGTTGTTTAACCGGCACTGAATTTGAAGTGATATAAAATTTTGGAAGTATCTGGATAGTGATAAGAGTTGGAAAACATGGTGAATGTAATTAAAGTCACTAAATCATATATTTTAAAGTGGTTAAAATGACAAGTGTTTAGTTATACACAATGTTTTAAAGTTTAAAAAAGGCAATTAAAATAGTGAACAAATAAAAAACTAAGGCAACTATTAGGTAAATATCAAACTAGAGACAAATGACATCTCCCAAATAAATGAAGTTCCTACCCTCAAATCACATACTCCCCAAAATCTAATTCAAGTCCCAGGTTGATGAAAAACTAACCTGTAAAAGATGTTGGACTATGAGCGATGGTCCTATTTTCATCATGTTCAACAGTGCTGTTAATATCCGGTTCTAGAACTGGAGGACGGCATTCCACTATCTTGCATGTGTACACACAACGCTTGCGGGCATCTGTGGTACTCCAGTATACTCTGGAACACCTGTCAAACAGAGTTGGAAAAATTACTGTAAAAGTATGGAAACAGAAACCAACATTTGTTAAAACTTTTCGTCTACCCAAGGTTCCCTGCCTTCCTTATTTATTTCATAGGTTCTTATTACAGATTCTCCCAAGCTTTCTAAAGTTCTTGATTTTTCCTAGTCTCTCAAAAAACAATGTTAAGATCTTTTATATTTTTAAAATTGTATTGTGAGTAGGAGCCAAAAATCATTGTTGTTGTTGTTAAATGCTGTTTGGCTGGTTCTGACTCATAGTGACCCTGTACAGGGTTTCTAAGGGGCAGCTGGTGGGTTTGAACCACTGACCTTTGGGTTAGCAGTCCAGTACTTATCCTACAGCACCACACCAGGACTCCAAAAATCATAAAGCATCCTAAAACCCAAACAAAGGAAAATGCAACTACTACATGAAATAGTTCCTGGCCTTTGTAAGGATATTACTATGCCATAATGAATACAAAGTAGAGGTACGAAAATAAAACACAGGCCAAACCTATAGTGTTTCCTTGGGAGAAAAGCCCCATGAGACAAGGGGATGTCATTACTTCAAATTTACCGGATACTGCTAGAGTACATAATGTAGAGTATATACTATATCATCAAAATTGGAATGCAGAATAAATTAGAATATATACAGCACAATGAGACTTCAAAGGAAAGTACAAAATTTATATTATTAACTTCATAGAAGTTCTAAAACATTACTTCATACAGAATAGATTACTGGAGAATTTGATAATTATTGTGGAATTTTAAATTTGTTGTTGTTAAGTCTATTTCAACCAATTCATAGCAACCCAGTGTAAAGTTTCTGAGGAGTGGTTGGTGGGATTGAAATGCCAACACCATGGTTAACAGTCAAATGCTTATCTTATAGTGCCACACTGGGGCACCTTTATATTTTTAGAAGGACCTATAAAATGTAAAATTGGGGGCAGAGGCATGGAATGTTTGAACCATAAAAATAATCTGGACTTTTCTATTCAGAGAGATGGAATTTAAAGGAGACTTAATAGAATGACCCTGCATATTTCTGTACTTTCTATTTGGGTTTTATTTGAAAAGAATTCTGGAATTATACCAACATTCTCCTCCTGTAATTGAATTTAGTTGACACACGATACTGATATAGCCCACATGACAAGTTAAAGGAATCCTGGTAGTATGGTGGGTTACCTATTGGTCTGTTAACTTTAATAAAGTCAGCAGTTTGAACTCCAGGGAGAAAGATGAGGCTGTCTGGTCCAGTAAAGATTTACACTCTCAGAAACCTTAAGGAAAAGTCCTACTTTGTCCTGGCAGTGGGTTTTGGAGTTTTCTATAAGCTGATGGAACCAGTTGTTGTTAAGTGCCATTGAGCTGGTTCCTACTCATAGCAACCCTGTATAGTGCTTCCAAGGACCAGCTGGTTGGTTTGAACTGATGACCTTGTGGCTCACAGTCCATTGCTGATCCTACAGTGCCATACTAGAAGTCCTATGGAACCAAAGAACTAGTTAAAAAAAAAAAAAAAAAATCTTAGTTGTAGTCAAAAGTAGCTAACATGTATAATTCTACATTGAAAGATCTGTTCGGAATTTTAGGGTGCTCAAGTTGCTATATTGAATCCCTAGTGTGGAGCTGTAGGATCAGCACTGGACTATAAACCACAAGGTTAGCATTTAAACCCACCACCTATTCCTTGGAAACCCTGTACAGGGAAGGTCGCTATGAGTAGGAATCAACTTGACAGCACTTAACAGCAACTACTACAAGTTGCTATCTTCTTTTTATAGTGCTACTTACTGATATCCAATAGGAAAGAGCTTATCTTCACAGTCAGAGAGATCATTCAGAATTCCCAAGCAATCAATTGTCATTGAGCCTGACCAAGGAAAGAGTAAATGATTAGAAAAGATAACAAGAAGGTTCATTTTATAACTAAGGACTATAAAGTATCCCAGCGATACATAACAGTCTTCCCCAATAATCGAGACCTAGGTCATACCAATCATCATGTGGATATTTTCTGGTTCCAAGCCATTGAGAAACTTTCTTCTCAAACTGATTCCTTCAAAGTCCACAAACACTCTTCTAAAAACTTCAAATCCATTCTCAGGAACCACCTTAAATAAAAACACAGGATAACTGTTAATAAGCTATTTCTTTATACATTATACACATTAAACTGATTGTCTCTCAAGAGGAAGGTGTAGAACATATAACAAGCCATCAAAAGAACCATTCAGATCTTAAGAGAACCATTCTGTTTCAGTTACAGGATTTTTGAATTTCTTATGAGATAATGTGATTCTAGGAATACCCATTAGAAAGGTAAAAGTGAATTTGCCATTTTGCTATTTTCTGATCTCTTTTTTCTTACTTCCTAAGTAATTTAAAATGCAGTGAACGCTCTCCTACCTCTCCTTTGATCAAATCCCGATGTCGTTGGCAATATACTTTTTTATCATCTAGAAAGACACAGTTCTTGGCTCGGGAACACATGAAATGATAGTTACTGGTGCAGGATGTGAGACAGCAACCCACAGTGGCTCCTGGTTTTTGGCAAAATTCACATCTCTGAAAATCCAGAAAGAACAAAGTCCTGTTCAAATTTTGAGAATGTTTCAATATGTTTACAATCTCCACTATTGAATCACCCCACTCTGGGTTTCCTATGATACATTTTATTGGTAATTTGCTGAATCACAGAGAAATGATATGAGTCAGAAAGTCTCCTTTACAAATCATCTCACTTCCCCATTTTTCAAAGAATCCTAAAGCTATTAAATTTAAATTTAGAACCTGGACCAAAATGTAATTTTTCACCCCCTAGGATGATGTATTGATTGGAGAAGATGAAACATTGAAGATCAATGCTAAAAACATCACTGTGCTGGAAAGCTATTACAGGTCCTAAATAAGACTCGGTTCTACTTAGATGACACTGGTTAGAAACATGATACAGCTGATTACGAAGCTTAATAGTAGTAACTCAAGCTTATCACATGATTTAAAGATTCCTACCAAGTGGCCCTGTAAGTCATCTTCTTATTTTGTCACAGACATAATGTGGGCTCCTCTCCAGGCAAGATTTTTTTGTTGGTGATCCCCACTCAACTTATACTTATGTTTCTATGCATGTGCTATTTACTTGTTTCTTTTGGATGACACTTCATCTTCCTCCTTACTTCAAAATATAGCTTGTAAAATTTTAAACCTTCATAATCAAAAACTAAAACCCACTGCCATTGAGTCGATTCTGACTAATAGAGATCCTGTATAGTGTTTACGAGGAGCAGCTGGTGAGCTTGAACTGGAAACCTTGTGGTTCAAACCAACCTTTCAGTCCAGGGCATTAACACCACAGTGCCTAACCAAGTTTATGAGATTCTAAATCATTACAGTGCCCTGGTGTACCACTGTAGGATAAGCACTGGACTGGTAACTGAAAGGTCGGTAGTATACATTCACCAGTCACTCTCAAAAATCCTCTAGAAGGTTGCTATGAGTTAGAACCAACTCTACAGAACACAACAACAATAAATCTTAAGAGGAGCAGAAAGCTTCATCTTTCTTTCAAGGAACAGCCTGTGGATTTGAACTGCCAACCTTGCACTTAGCACTCCAGTGCTGATCCTACAGCACTACCAGGGCTCCTTTTACAGATTTAAAAAATTACTCTCATCTGCTATTAATCACGCTCCACATAAATCTTTTGTGGGGTTATCCTATGGCTCCTCAGACTGATTCAACTGGGATCTCTGAGATAATTTAGTCTAAATCATTAATTAAAGAATGCTTTACTCACACATTTGAATTGTCTCCTAAATTATACATTGTTTTCTATTTCTTTTGCATCTTTCCTCCAAGGGTCAGAATAGCAATCTGCCCACAGTGTATACTAATACTTGTGAACCAGCTATCCTAAAGGCATTATGTAAAACATCAGTGAGTAAGCATTTGGACATAAAAAGAACATCTGGAAACTGAGACAGAATTTCTTTCATACAATTTACCCACAATTTCTTACCAACTGCTTGCCCCTGATCACAGCCATATGTACATTCTTTAGTGATCCATCATCATCTTCAAACACTTCCGCTGACCACAAAGCACAATTTACATGTGTCCATTCATTTTGGCCAATGTATAATAAACGACCAGCATCCTATGAAATATAGAGATTAATTTTTCCTAAGGAATAGATTGCCAAAGGTTTTCCTTGGTATCAGTTTTAACTCCATCAAGATAGCCTAAAGATAAATTAGTTTGAGGACAGAATTTTAGAAAGGGATATCTTGATTTCCGAAGACTTTTTTTTTTCAGCTCTTACCCATTATGAATGATACTTATTATAATTGGTATTGGAAATAAATTTTCCAGATGGCAGCATTATACAGCTTTGAATGTAAAATTAGAAAGTAAGTGATGAGGTATATATTGTTTCCAAAGGATTCTGAGGCTCCTACCTACATGTGTTGGATATATTCTAATATAATTTGATTTTGCTCCCTCATTAACCTCTATTTCTATGTAGGTATGACCTGTGATATACAAAATGTCAGATGAAGAAAAATGTGTATTGGATTGGGAGTCTATAGTAGTAGGTTCTGTGTTAAGCCTCATTATTAGTTGTTTTTCAAAGAAGTTAGATGATTATTCAGAACTCCCAGGTAAAGAGAAAAGAAGAAATGCTTTACTGATATAAAGATTGCATTCACTTACATTTACGTAGTCTATGGGATGCTTTTTCAATGTAAGTCCACAAAAATTATTAAAATTATTAAAGAACAAACACCTCAAGAAATCAAGTCCTATAATTTAAGAATGCATATATATGCAAAAAAAAATATATGAAAAAAAAGGAGCTCTGGTAACGTAGTGGTTACGAATCGGGCTGCTAATCTCACAGTCAGCAGTTCGAAACTACCAGCTGTTACGCAGGAAAAAGTTGAGGTTTTCTGCTCCCATAAAGATTTACAGCCTCAGAAACCCTGTACAGGGTTGCTATGAGTCAGAATCGATTCCATGGCACATCACAACAACAACATATACAAATCATCATTCATTTTTTAATGTTTTTGTTTCTTCCCTTCTTTCTACATGAATTTTTACCCATAGATTAAAACTATTTTATAAATCTAAAAAAAAGTTATGTTTATAAAACTGTGAACTGACTTTTTAAAAACCACATTCAAAAGCTATTTCTCTCAGCTTACATAAAAAGACATTTTTAAAAAAACAATTGTAAGCTTCCTATGTGGCAAACACCAAGGCTTTACATAGTTTCATTTGACTCTCACAACCAGTCTGAGATAGGCATTATGATTACTCTCATTTTAAAAATGAAACAGAGACTGAGAGATTACGCTGCTTGCCCAAGGTCAACAAGTAGGCAGTTAAGGCACAGAAAGGAATCCAGGCAGCCTGCCAGAGCTGGGCTCTTAAGCATACTGTTATACTACATTAAACACAAGTTATTTAATATGCAACATATATTTTATTCAAAAAATCTTACTGAGGAAATTCTAGCAGATACTAACATAAACAGATTAATTTAAAGCAAATCATCGTACAGACGAAATATACAAAACTCCAAATACCACAAAGTGATAAATCAACATTAATTAAATACATGGTACCCTGTCGTGAAGTTTAGACACAAAGGACACACAAGTCCATTTTAGATCTTGACTAACTAGGACCCTGTGTCACAAAGTACTTACATTAGCACTGTCATCACCATATGTCAAACATAATGCACACTGTCTATTATCTTCTACACCTGGGGGTGGGTTCAGCTCTGGACTGTCTTCTCGGCTCCTGTCAGTATCTTAGAACCCAAAAGACATCAGTTAAAATTAGCAATACTATGCATGTCTGGTTTTCAAGGAAAAGCAACAATTCAGCTTATACAGCCTAGAGCCTATAAAAGAAATACTTTCAATAAATGTTCAAGGTTATGTTATCTCATTATCTATACTATAATACTTAGGGTACTTACATCAATTCATTGTTAACATCCAAGTGAAGTAAAAATAATGATTTTATTACTTTTAAGGATAACTGAAAATTCCTTTCAGATATCTAACTATATGGCAGTAAGTCAAAAAGTATTGCTACCAAGGTTCCAGTTTATACATGCACAGGTCTGCTCAAAACAAAACATGTTTCTGTGATCATTAGGTGGCTGCAGACAGGTTATCTCAGTAATACACTTGTCCTAGTCTCAGGATATCTTAAAAAAAAAAAAAAGCCAATCAAAGTAGTGGCTTCTGAGCTGCTGGACCAGTTACATTCAAAGCAGAGGTCAGCTCTCAGAAAGTTTGTTATGGCAAATGTGTTTTAGGATTCCCAACAGGTAATCTTGAAAGATTTTCTCATAAGCAATAGGATGATCACAGGGAATTATTATGAAGAAGTTTTAAAACACTGGAAAACTGCATTCATGAGAAAAAGACCAGGAAAGTTGTGTTGAAGCATATTTTCCCGTCATAACTCCACCTGTTCATTCTTTGAGAGTAGCAAAGGATGACCTATAAAAATAGTGTTGTGAACCCTTATTCCATCTACCCTATACCCCTGATCTTGTGTCTTCAGACTTATGTTTGTTCCCCAAACTCAAAGAACAATGAAAAGGAGCATGACTTGATTTCCTTGAGAATGCTAAAACTGCTATTTGGCATGATATAAATTTAAAAATGGAAAATTTCGTGGGGAAGGGTTACAGAGATGGAAACAATAACTCCAGAAATATACAGTCCTACACAGTAGATATGCAGAGAAAAAGTTTCTTCACATTTTGATACTTTTGTTTAATCAAGGTTTTTTACAGTTCTGTAGCAATACTTTTTTTTTTTTTATAGTTTAATGCATTTTAATAGCAAACTTACAGGAACAACACAGAAGACAGACAGCATTAAAAACATGTACTTGCATGTAGGACAACTCCGTTAGAAAAGTAGCAATACTTTTGGAGTTACTCATATTAAGTCTAGATTTACAAAGTCAACCACTAACATTCAGAGGGAAATGGATAGTGCCTTACTCAAAATCGGTGGTGTAGGAGGATGTAGAGGAGTTGGTGAGTCTGGTTCTCCAAGCCCTTTGGGTTTGGGAGCTGGAATGATTTTCTTCATTAAAGGAGGCTGCTCAGTGTGGCTATTTTCCTCTCGCTCCTGCCACTGAGCATAATTATGGTCAAGTGAAGGTGGAAGCACGGCGTTTGGTAACATCCCACTGCTGTAAATAATCAATTCAACAAATATTTATTTGACTACACTATCCCTAAAATTGTATAAGATAATATAATTTTTAATATCACTGGGTCTTGGTCCCATACATGAAACATTTACTGAACATAAGAAAAAGTCACACAAAAAAAGAAAACTACCTAAATACAAAGAAAGTAAAATTTAAATAAATATTTCAATATCATTAAACTCCCAGAAAAGAATGTCAATGTTACTGAATAAAAATTAAAGGTCAAATAGGAAAAATACAGAGAGCACCAGTTGAAAAATATATTAAAAAACCCCTCAATTACAACAAGGGCAATTTTGTATTATGTAAGTATCACACTATGCCTTAAGATAAACCAGATTCCCCAAAATATAATATATAGAGTTAAACAAAACAGATAATAGCCCATAATAAGCATCTCAAAATTAGCACTAAAAGGTAATTTCAACTGATTTATTTTTTCTTATTAAAATGGAGCATAAAAAGAAGACAAACTAAAAATATGAAAACTTCTAGCAAGATGGTGGACTACACAGATACAGTCATGGACCTTCTACAGTAAAGATATGAGAGACAAAATAAAACAGAAAAGAAGAAAATTTGGACAGCCTGAACTTCAGAAGAAAGATTAGGGAAGTAGATGGTATACATGCTGGGAGGAGAGGCCAAACAGGGATGGTCAGAGAGGGAGACTGGCTGGTGAATGGCTGGATAGACATGGATCAATCATCTTGTGAGCAGCTTTGGCAACAGAGGGAGTTCTGGGAGAGGAATTTGAGCGGACAACAGAAAAGTTGCAACTCTCCCTCCCCTACGCTCCCCTGGTAACCAGAAGTGTGGCCAGCTTCTGCTCTCATCCACCCCCAGTACAGACCCTGTTCTCCAGAAATTCACAACTACATGGTTGGGAGCCATGCCAGGGTAAGGTGGGGGCCAGCTTTGCCTCTTTGGTAGACCATTTTAGTGCCTGGATTCAGGTGGGCTCAGCTTCAGACCTATAAAACCATCAGAGCCTCTAGATCATCATTTAACCAGACACTGTGCCCCAGCTTTCCCTATGATCCTAATAGACACTGAAACCAGTTCCATCAAGGGCTCCCGAAAACTACTTCTACATTGAGTGCCCTAAACAAAGATAACACAGAGGCCAATAGGAACTCAACCTAGGGTCAGGAATTCTGCTGTCACATCCTTTCCACAACCACCTCCTGAGCTCCTTGAATTGCAAGAGACCACGCCCCCCACAGAGATTTCTCCCCTCTGGGACCAGCAACTGCACTGTTTGTTTTTACACATACAATACCCTCACAATGCCCTGGAGACAACAATTTTATCTCACACAAAGAAACAAGAGAGAATGGCTCAAACAGATAACCAAGATGAAGAAACAAAAGATAGTCCTAAAGAATAAAAGGTAATAGAATTAACTGAAAAAGAATTCAAAAGAATGTTAATTAGATACCTTCAAAGGACAGATAGAAGGATCAAGGAAAGCAAGGAGAACACAATAAAAATTTTAGAATTCAGGAAAACACTACATGAACAAACGGACAAAACAAAAATTTTGAAATAATACAAATTTGCAATTAGAAATCCACATGTGTAATACTAAGATTTCAGAAATGGACAATACATTGAAACGGCGAAAGAGTAGATATAAAGCAATGGAAGCCCAAATTAGTGAGCTTGAAGATAAATCCTTCAATACTAGTATGTCAGAAGAACAATTAGAAAAGAGAATAAAAAATTGGAAGAAAGCCTAAGAATTATGTGAGAACTCATGAAGAGGAACAATTTATGGGTGACTGGAATTCCAGAACAGGAAAAGATAAGCACAGTGAAAATTGTGCAAGAGTTTTTGGAAGAAAACTTCCCTAACATCATGAAAGATGATAAGATAAACAATAAGAGCTGAACAAATGTCAAACAAGATACATTCCAAAAGAAAAACAACAAGATATATCATAATCAAGCTTTCCAAAATGAAAGACAAGGAAAGAATCCTGAGAGTAGCCTGGGGGAAACGAAAAGTTATTTACAAAAAAAGGGAACCAATATGACTAAACTCTGATTTCTCAGCAGAAACCATGCAGACAAGAAGACAATGGAATGACATATACAAAACTCTGAAAGAAAAAGATTGCCAACCAAGAAGCATATTATACCCAACAAAGCTGTCCCTCAAATATGATGGAAAAATTAGGACATTTCCTGATAAACAAAAATTAAAGGAATTTGCAATAATCAAATCAACTTTACAACACCACCCAGACCTCAATCCAGATATAGAAGTATTAAAAGTAAAACAAAACTACAAGACTAAAAATAGAAAACCAGAGATAATAATGTATACTGAAGTCAACTACAAAGCAAAAAGGGGGAACAGTATAGATACAGAACTTATAAATGGCAAGGAAGTCAAGTAGACTTCAAGATAAAACAGATTGTTTTATACAAGGGAAACAATTAATAAACTATAGGGTAACCTCAAAGGAAAATAATATACCTGCACATCAAAATAAAAAGAGGCAAATCAGAAAGATTTAATAAACATTAACACAACAGAAATTAAAAAAACAAGAAAACACACAAACAAAATGAACTCAGAACAGAAAATTATGTGGAACATAGATCCTGCAGCACCACAAAAAATAAACAGAAAAATAACAACAATCAATTCATATCTATTGGCAATTACAAGACTTTAACTGGATTAAATGTTCAAGTCAATAGACATAAAGAACAGAATGGATAAGAAACAGGATCCTTCAATATGCAGTCTATAAGAGACTTATCAAAAAGATGGAGACAGCCTAAATGCCCATCAACAGAAAAATGGTAAAAAAAAAACTTTGGTACAGATACATAATGGAATACTATAAAACACCGGAAAATAATGCTGAATCTGTGAAAAACCTCACAACATTGTTGAACCTAGAATATATTATGCTGAGTGAAATTAGTCAATCACAAAAGGACGAACATTTTATTAGACCAATATTCTGAAAAGTTTAAAAAAAGAGGAAAAAAAGGTAATCTGATACAATGTGATGAACTTGGCCTATAACTATGGATGCAGTAGCTCAAAAGAGGGAACAAATCTTTACAGTGAGGATCATTCCCACCCCCACTCATACACAGGGTAGACAGGGATGGGCAACTTGGATATTGGCTACACAAAATACAGGGGGGCTACAAATGCAAGATGTGACTCACTTACAAGCTTTCAAAAGGGAGACTAGATCCAGAGGGCGTGGAGGAAGGTAGACTCCACTATCTGGGTGGGGCTGATAAAAGGAGATGGGGATAGGACTCTTGTAGTACAATAGTGAATAACTGCTATCAGTACTGACTCTGAGGGTTGGAAATGTAGAAGTTTTGTAGCAAAAGGAGGGGAGCGGTTGACTTTGCAGTCCAGGAGTGGAGGTCCCTGGGACCATCAAGGGAGAAGAGTGGAGTGCTGGATCCTACACACAGAAACAGTGCCAGTGATGGCAGAGATGGAGGCAGAGACAATGACGTAGAGAGATGGAGCAGCTGGGGAATCTAGACCCAGAGAGGGAGAGGGGTTGTATGCTGACTAGCAAAGGGCAGGCTTGCGGGGTATACCCTTTGGTTGGTTGATGATACATGGAAGGGATTGTAACCGTGGCAATGAAACAATATACATAAATGTAAAGCTAATGTTCTCCCATGTAAACTATCACATAATTCAAAATAAAACATTAAATAAAAAAGGTAACCTATGATAGTTACGGCGGGGAGGGGAGTGAAAATTATTCATGGGCTAGGGTAGACACATGTTAACATGGGTGACAGGGAAGGCAATATACAAGAGAAAGGTTAGGGAGGTTAAAAGATGAAAGATGATGGTCGTGAGAGACAAGGGAGGAATGCATTAGTTAAAGTGAATAAAGGTAAATGCTGTTAAACATTGGTACATGGAGGGGATTGTAACCATGGTTGAATGTAGAACTGATAATCTGCTCTGTAAACTTTAACTCATTCACACAAAAAGTTTAAAAAAGCAAAAAAAGAAATATGAAAAATTGCAAAGACTTTGAGGACAAGAAGTAAAAAAAAAAATCTACTACTGAATCACTTACTTGCTTGATACTTTATTTGGCTCCCAAAACCTGGACTTTTTGACACTGAACCATGGAAAAACACGTTCCATTTGCTAAAAGAAAAATAAACAAAATGTCTTACTCAGTCATTACCAATCTCGTGATGGACACTTTTTAGTTATAATCAATTATTTGACCTCCTATAAATTGGGATGGACAAACTTTGTCTCTCATACTTCGGACATATTGTCAGGAGGGACAAGTTGCTCGAGAAGGATATTGTGTTTGGTAAGGTGGAGCGTGAGAGAAAAACAGGAAGACCCCCAGTGACATGGATTGGCCAAGTGACAGCATTGATGGACTCAAGCGTGGCAACAGTAGTGAGGTTGGCCTAGGATCAGGCAGTGTTTCGTTCTGCTGTGCATAAGGTTGCTATGAGTCAGTACCGACTCGATGGCACCTAACAACAACAATCCAAGCTATAGTATTTTCAATCACCCCATAAGACTGCAGAAGCTGAACAATAAATATGGAAGGCCATAATGAAATCTACACATTTGAATTATGGTGTTAGTAAATAATATTCAAAGTACTATGGACTGCCAGAAAAACAAATCTATTTTGGAAGAAGTACAACCATAATGATCCTTGGAAATGAGGATGTCAAGACTCTGTCTCATATACTTTAGATATAATATTAGGATGGACAGGTCCCTGGAAAAGGACATCATGCTTGGCAAAGTGGAGGGTCAAAGAGGAAGACCTACCAAGGACATGGATTCACACAGAGGCTACAACAATGGGCTCAAACAGAACAATTGCATGGACAGCTCAGGAACTGGCCGTATTTCCTTTATTTATGTATAGGGTCACTAGGATTCAGAACCAAACAATAAGAGAAACACAAATTTTTTTTTCTAACTTCTTTCTATGAGTATATTCCATGTATGTGGTAAGAAAACATAATTTTTGTTTGGTTTTAGGAAATGATTTATATAACCAATAAGACTTGATATTTGACTCAATATTAGGAGACACTGTGGTGAAGAAAATAATCTATTGACTAATGAAATGAACAAAGAGGTTTCTATCTAGATATAGTTTTTTCAGGAAAAAAAAAATCTATCACTTGGGCATCTCACGAACTTCCTAAGAATCGGGGGAGATTAATTAACACAAAAATTAGGGCAAAGCAAAAAGTAAAAGAAAATACATCTGTTTGATTTATGGAGATAATTACTCATTGTTGTTGTTAAGTGCCTTCTAGTTGGTTCTGACTCATAGCAACCCTTTATAGGGTTTCCAAGGAGCAACTGGTGAGCTTGGCCTGCCAACTTTGCAGTTCAAACCAACCTTGCAGTAGAGCACAGTAACCCACAGCACCACACCAGGACTCATAGGTAAGTATTAAAAATCATTGATCATTCACCCTGATAAAGAAGGACTTGACCATGCTGTTGGCTTTTTTAATCTCTGGCTGCCCTCCATCTGAATTAATGGCTGCTTGAATGATCTTCACAATATCATCACTGAACTCCAACTGTATACAAAAACAAATAATTATTCACAAAATAGTATACTCTCAGAATCATTTCCTTCTTCTCCTAAATCATCCAGCAGAGCTCTAAGAGAAAGCTGACCCTTTATTTTATTGAAGTATGATTCCTTTTTGGCTCAGGACTTCGTAAAATTCAGTCCATAATTAACTTGTGTCAGTCAAGAAATGCCAGACTAATAAGACAAAAATGTGAATAAATTAGCTGTATCACAATAAGTTACCCAAAGAGGTTCACATTATTAAAATTTCAACTAAAATGAATAAAGAAATGATTAGCACATATGGACCATGAGATAATAAGCGATCATTTCCTATGCAGTTGTAAAACTATGGTTAAAAAGCATCTATCTACAAACTAATACCCTGTAACGAAAAATACATTATTCAGATCTGATTTCAAAAAGGGCCAACTAATTAACTTTACATTAGCATTTTCCCCATATGCCATTCTCTTACTGTTTCCTCTTAATATAATGTTTAAAGAATTCAGATGAAAACCAAATTAAGAGTCATTTTAAGAAGTTACCTTCCCTATCTTAATTCGTCTTCTGAAATACAGCAATAAAA
The DNA here is from genome assembly GCF_000296735.1 of Chrysochloris asiatica. Lineage (NCBI taxonomy): Eukaryota > Metazoa > Chordata > Mammalia > Afrosoricida > Chrysochloridae > Chrysochloris > Chrysochloris asiatica. The sequence continues at coordinate 31,083,073 of NW_006408526.1, read as the reverse complement.
CAACTCATATATACTTAAGTATTTAAAGCAACTTGACACTTCTAAATATAATAGAAATAATCTTTTAACCTACTTACGCAGAGACTAGCAACAGACCCAAAGAAGCTAAATTGGTCCTTGAAATTTTAGTACTTTGCTCTAGAAACATACCACAGATGTGTAGTTCCCTTGGTCCATTTTTCTCTTGACTCCCTCTAGGTCTAAAGGCTGTTGATCTTCCTGCTTGCTGACTTCAGTAAGAACTGGTGGGTCAGGTCCTTCTGGGGAGCTGCGTGAGGGTATACTCTCCTCTGTCTCAGGATTTAAGTCTGGAGGCTTGGCAGCCTGTTGCCAGGAAAGATATGTTTCTCTTATTAACACAAAAAATGATGCATCCATGAAAATGTTATTAAATTAATAAAGATAGCCCTGATTGATTCATATCATACAAACTAGAGAACATGAAAATAAACAAATCTTTCAAATTATAGAAAAGTTCAGATAAGTCTGTTATCTAATAATCTGGCTAAGGCTAATTTAAGAGATTTCCTTGTTAATGTCCAAACCCAGTATGAAGAAATCCAAATTGTATCCAATTTTTTCAGAGTAAGATAGAGATAAAAGATAAGTTTCCTATTCAATAAACAAAGATCTATTAATGGGATGGATTGGCAGTGGCAACAACAATGGACTCAAACATAAAAATTGTGAGGATGGTGCACAATTGGGCAGTGTTTCGTTCTGTTGTACATAGGGTGTATATGAGTCAGAATTAACTCAATGGCATGTAATAACTACTACTATAAGAGAACTTGGGAAAAAACAAACAAGATGGCGGATCGGGTGGACATATAGCAGAGAGCTCCGCCAACAACAACA
>NW_006408526.1:31024894-31081135 GCF_000296735.1 Chrysochloris asiatica | reverse complement strand
AAATGAGGAGAAACAGCTGCAAATAGCCATTGAAAATCTGAACATGAAATGTACGAATTATGCATCTAGGAAAATTGGAATGTGTAAAACATTAAATAGAAAACATAAAGATCGATACCTTAGGCATTAGTGAGCTAAAATGGACTGGTATTGGCCATTCTGAATCAGACAATCATGATTTACTATACTTAGAATGTCACACTAAAGAGGAATGGTGTCACATACATCATCAAAAAGAACATTTCAAAATCTATCTTGAATTATAATGTTGTCTATGATAGGATAATATGGAGTACTGGTGTGGCACCGTGGAATAAAGCACTGACCTCAAGATTACGTAGATTGTCAGCTCAAACTCACCAGTCACTCCTTGAAAACCCTATACAGAGTGGCTATGAGTACAGACCAACTCGATGGTACTTAACAACAACAACATGAAAGGATAATATCCATACGTCTACAAACAAGACTAGTTAATACAATTATTATTCAAATTTATGAATCAACCACTAAAGCCAGTGATGATGAAGTTAAAGAATTCTACTAAATTCCTTAGTCTGAAATGGATCAAACATGCAATCAAGATGTATTGATAATTACTGGCAATTGGAATGTGAAAGTTAGAAACAAAGAGGAAGGATCAGTACTTGGAAAATGTGGCCTTGTTAATACAAATTATGCTGGAGATCATATGGTAGAATGTTACAAGACCAGAGACTTATATTTGTTGTAAATACCTTTTTAAAGCAACACAAAAGGAGACTATATACACAGGAATCTCACCAGATGGAATACACCAGAGGTCAAACTGACTACATGTATGAAAAGAGACAATAGCAAAGTTCCATATCATCAGCCAAAACAAGGTCAGGGGCACGTGGCGGAATAGACCATCAATTGCTCATATGCAAGTTCAGGCAGAAGCTAAATAAAATTAAAACAAGTCCATCCATAAGAGCCAAAATATACCCTTGAATATATCCCACCTGAATTTAGCAATCATCTAAAAGAACAGATTTAATGTGCTAGACACAAATGACTAAAGACCAGAAGAGTGGTGGGATGACATCAAGAACATCATATAGGAAGAAAGCAAAAGATCATTAAGAAGCAGGAAAAGAAATATAAAATAAAAAATGGGTGACAGAAGAGACTGTAAAACTTGCTCTTGAACACAAAAGATTAAGCAAATGGAAGAAATGAAGAAGTAAAAGAGTTGAACAGAAAATATCAAAGAGCAGCTTAAGAAGACAAAGTCAAACAGTATAATAAAATATGCAAAGACCTGGATTTAGAAAACCGAAAGGGGAAAACCATACTCAGCATTTCTGAAACTGAAAAAATTGGGAAACAACCTTCAAAGCCTTGGGATGCAATGTCTATGGCGAAAATATTGAAGGATGCAGATAAGCATCAAAAAGGAAAAAAAAAAAAGGATGGAAAAAATACACAGAATCACAGTACCAAATGGTCAACCATTTGAATAGGTACCAAATGATCAAGAACCTATGGTAGTGAAGGAAGAAGTCCAAGATGCACTAAAAACACTAGTGAAAAAACAAGGCTTCAGAAATTGATGGAATGCAAATTGAAATCTTTCAACAAACTGATACAGCACTGGAGGTGCTCACTTGCCTATGCCACGAAATATGGTCAACCGATTGTAAGAGATCCATATTTCTGCCCATTCCAAAGAGAAGTGAACCAACAGAATGTGGAAATCATCAAACAATATAATTAATATCATATGCAAGTAAAACATTGCTGAAGATAATTTAAAAACGTTTGCAGCAGTACATCAACAGCGAGCTGCCAGAAATTCACGCTGGATTCAGAAGACAACGTGAAACTAGGGATAACATTGCTGACTTCACACAGAATTTTGGCTAAAAGCAGAAAATACCAGAGAGATGTGTTTTATTGTGCTTTATTTACAATGCAAAGAATTTTGACTGTATGGATCATGGCAAACTATGGATAACATTGTCAAGAATGGGAACACTAGAACATTTAATTATGCTTATGAGGAATTTATATAGTCATTAAAACAGAACAAAGGGATACTGAATGATTTTAAAACCAAGAAAGGTGTGTGCCAGGGTTGTTGTATATTTTCACCGTACTTAATCTTCATTTTTAGCAAGTAATCCAAGAAGCTGGATTATATGAAGGAGAACATGGCATTAGGATTGGAGTAAAATTCAATAACAACCTGTGCTATGCAAATGATACATCGTTGCTTGCTAGAAGCAAAGAGAACTTGAAATACTTCTTGATGAAGATCAAGGACTGTAAGTTTCAATATGAATTGCACCTCAATGTAATGAAAACAAAAATGCTCACAAATGGACCAAAAATAACATAATGATAAATGAAGGAAAGAATCACTGCTTGGATAAACAATCAACACTCATGAAAGCAGTAGCCATGATATCAAACGATGGACTGTATTGCGCAAATATGCTGCACAAGTGTCCCAGAGCAAAGACGTCATTAAGGTGAGCCTGACCCAGGCCACGGTATTTTCAATTGCCTCATATGTATGTGAAAGTTGGGATAATGAATAAGGAAGACCATAGAAAAATCGATGCATTTGAATTATTAGTATTGGAGAAGAACATGAAAAGTACCAGGACTGCCAGAACAAATAAATCTGTCTTGGAAGAAGTGAAGCCAGAATGCTCCTTAAAAGCCAGGGTGGCGAAACTTTGTCTCTCATACTTGGAATATGGAGAATGACCTCATGCTTGGTAAAACGTAGGTTCAGCGAAAAATAGGAAGCGCCTCAATGAGATGGGCTGACGCAGGGGCAGCAGCAATGGGATCAAATGTAACAACAATGTGAGGATAGCAAAGGACTGGACAGAGTTTTGTTCTGTTATGCATAGGGTCACTGTGGGTCACAGAAAACTGGATGGTACCTAACAGTAACAGCAACCACTACTCTTGCCTCCAGGCTAAATACTTTTCTATTCTTTCTTCTTCTAAAAAGAATAACTTTTTTGAAAATGCAACTGTGATCAGATTACTTCCTTGGGTGAATTCTTGTTATTTTGGCTCCCCATAGCCTTCAGGGCATAAAGTCAAAATGTCATAAAAGCAAGCAATTCAAAACAGACTTGAAGGTATGACCCCTTCCTACTTCTTAACCCAAAAAACGTCTTACTCTTGCTCTAATAATTTCCTAATGGTTATGGTCAAAACAAGTAACTCTACAAAACAAAATCAAGAATCGAAAAAAATAAAGCAACCCATTTCATTACAAGGTATAAACCAACTGAGAAAAAGCTCTCATAAAATAAAATGAGACTTGGGCCTACCTGCCGATAGCGTAGCAAATGGCTGGTGGTTCGAGAATTCAATAATGCTGTCAAAACTTGCTTCAGAGAAATCTGTAGCTCTTTTTCAAGGGCCAGTCTCCACTCTGCAGGGTGTCGCTCAGTACAGTTCACACAAGTGTAGGCCACACTTTCTGGCAGATTAGATAAAATCTCATACATCTCATCTAGGAAAAAAGAATACTCTACAATGAGAGGTGCTCTGAAAACACTGGAGAGAGAACGAAGAAACTACTATGCTGACTTAACTATAAAGCTGTGTGTTAGGAACAGCATTAAGAATCTCCTATCATCTCATGAATTGATCCCCAAAAGGGGTATTACTAATGGACATTAATCTAGGATTTGATTATTAAAGAATCAGTAAGTTATGCTACCTACAAATGGTAATAAAAAGGATGTATTCATGATAAATAGGTATGAATTTAGCCTAATGTGAGTTATTCTAGAGACCAAAACAACTTCTTAAAATTTAAGACAACTTTTAATAACAACACTACCATACTTTCAGGTTTATATTGCTTAGCAGGCTGTACATGTAGCTATACTTAAAAGAAAGAAATCGTAATAAAAAGACTCCAACCTTCTGTACCTGAAAGATTCTCACATTTGGAATGGACCCAGCGATCACATTTTCCACACTGCATCATCTTACTCTCATAGTCATCATCATCATAACATTTGTCACAGAGAGGGCAGAAGTTACCTGAAAACAAAGTAAAGTTTTCAGCAGTGCTTTGGCTAATACACCATTGCTTGATTTATGTATGCCAGCATAATCTAAAATGATGGTGCTATGGGTCAAATATTGAGTTGCTAACCATAAAGTCAGCAGTTCAAACCCACCAGCTGCTCCCTAGGAGAATAAGGCTGTCTTGTTCCCCTAAAGATTTAGTCTTGGAAACCATACATAAGGTCATTATGAGTCAAAATCTGCTTGGTGGTAGTTTTATATTCTTCTGGAATCCCTAAGGATATACAAAAGTTATGGATCTAGTATGGAATGTTCACACATCTACAAAAGGTCAAGATTATTCTGCAAAGGGCAAAGTGGCTTTATATATGCCACTCTGTTTACTCATATTTATAAAATTAATTTGGTAGTCTTTACAGATAACATCATAGGAAAAAGAATAAATATCTCTCAACATTCCAAAGAAATGCTTAAATATTCAAAAAGACATGATGATACGGGAACAAAAAAACCCAGTTAATTGAAACTGTTTTCTTCCATACTTTTTCTCTATTTTTGACTTAATATGCGTCTTATTATGGATTTGCTCATTTTACTTAAATCATTTTAACACTGATCTTTATATTTTATATCATCACTACAGTAAATCAGAAAAAAAAAAGGGTTTAATGTGTTTTTTTCCCCATAGCATAACTATTAAAATAAAATGTTTGGCCTTTTATTTACTATACTTGGATAAATACTGGCTTACAGCATTTCACTGTGGTTGTTACTGATTGAGTGCCATTGAGTCAGTTCCAACCCATAGTGACCCTAATATCTACGTCTCAAGAACTCATCAGTGATAGGGTTTCCTAGGAGTGGCTCGTGAGCTTGAACCACCAACCTTGCGGTTCAAAATAGCTTTGCGGTCTAGTGTACTAAACCACAGCGCCATACCAAGGGTCCATCACTGTAATTATTGATTATTATTAAAAGTCTCCTTTAAGTCTTTCCATACAAGACACCCAAAGATTTCCAGTTGCTATAATTTTCTATACAAAGGAAGAAGCAAGCCCAAGAACTTATGAAATGAATTAAAATAGTATCCTTGACAGGATGGGTAAGACTTTTTTTTTGCTTCACTGTCCTTCTTGAGTGTACAGTTCACATAAAAAACACCAGCTACAGGCTGTACAAGTTGACAAAAATGACTTTTTGGGGGTACCTTTAGCAAAGAGTTTGGCACAATCATGGCACAGTGAGAAATCATGAGACCACTGTGCATCCCACCCTTTGCCTGGAGTGGTAGATCCACAACTTTTGCAGCGAACACACTTAGTACAGATCTGGAAAAGAAGAAAAGATTCAGTAAGAACTTCTTATTTTTAGTATCCCTTTTATTAAAGACGATCTTTATCGCAATTCATTTCTAGATCTGACTTCATCATAGGATACCTTCTTCTAAAAATGAGGTGAAAAAATTCTTACGCTGACATCCTCTAGCAAGGCTATTCTCCCTGCCAAGCTGTCTAGGTCCGAAAGTTGAATGACAATTCTTGAAACCATACAGTGATTACACTCACCCAAACTTTCTTTTTCTTTGTGGGTTTGGTGGGGTAATTTGGTCCCAGGCACTCAGGGTGATAGCTGTTTCGGCACTTATTACACTCCAGTAGCTGCTGTATGAAAATATAACAGCAAAAAGCTCAATGACTGAACATCACTTCACACTTACTTTCAAGTAAGTATAAAATGCCAAACCCACTGCTGGTGAGTTGATTCCAACTCATAGTAACCTTACAGGACAGAGTGGAACTGCCCCCTATGTCAAGGATTTGGAAGGTTGTATACCTTTACAGACACAGACTTCTACATTGTTCTCCTGTAAAGCAATTGGGAGTTTGAGCAGCCAACTTTTCAATTAGAAGTTGAGTGTTTAACCACTATATCACTATAATGTTCTTAAGTGCTGTTGAGTCAATTCCAACTCATGGCAATCCTGTATAGGGTTTCCAAGGAGCAGCTGGTGGTTTAAATTGCTGACCTGCAGTTACCAGTCCAGTGCTTATCCTATAGCATCACATCAACACTCTTGTACCACCATAACACAACATTATTATAGTTTAAATTTCCTCAAATTATTTACTGCCAATCAAAGCATAGGGATTTATCTCCTACCAAAGTCACTCAGCAATGAATCTTCTTGTAAAATACATTTGGGGATTTTTTTGGTATTTTATACAATGCCATGTTTGCCATGTTTTCTGCTATATTTCCAGTATTAAAACACAAAAATAAGTAACCGGTTGCACACACTTAGATGTCAAAAAAGATTACATCATAAGGGAAAAGAATATACATATAAAACTCCTAACATCTAGGTCTCAAGAACTCATCAGAGGACAGAAATACAGAGACAGAGTAATACTCTAAACAGTTGTACTACTGGTTTAGTTCCCTACCTTTGTAGCCTGATGCTGCCTTCCACAAACATGACAGAATTTGCAGCGACGACAACACCAATTTTCCAGCTGGTCCTCCAGAGGGCGCTCGTTCTCCTCTAAACAAAACTTGTGGAAAGGCTCACAGCACACTTGGCAGTAAACAAACTGTAGTAAGATGGGAACATGGAAGTGTGTCAAATAACATGTAGAAATATCAACCAAACGGTCTTTGGGTTTTAGGAGTCTTGTTGTTATGTGACACTGAGTTGTTTCTGACTCACAGTGACCCTATGCACAACAGAATGAAACACTGCCCTGTTTTGTGGCATCCTCACAATTGTTTGATACCATTGTTGGTTGCTTAGGAGTCTGGTGGTTGTTGTTAAGTGCTACTGAGTTGGTTCGAACTCATAGTAACCTTGTATTGAGGTTCTGAGGAGTGGCTGGTGGGTTTGAACAGTTGACCTCGTGGCTAGCAGTCCAATGCTTACCTACAGCACCACACTAGGACTCTAAGAGTCTATAGTTTTTAAGCGCTGTGGAGTTCAGTTCTGACTCACAGAGACACTGTTAGGGTTTCTGAGAAACAGCTAGTGTGTTTGAACAGTTGACCTTATGGTTAGCAGTCAAGTGCTTTTCCTACAGTGCCATACCAGCACTCCGTATAGTGTTTGTTGTTGAGTACCATCGAGTTGGTTCCAACTCATAGAGACTCTGGAAAGGGTTTCCAAGGAGCAGCTGGTTTGAACCACTGACCTTGTGGTTAGCAATCCATTGCTTATTCTATAGGGCCACACGAGAACTCCAAAAAGTTTCATAAGAGTTATAAACATAAAAAATCTTGATGTGGCACTGTAAGATAAGCACTGGACTGATAATCACAAGGTCCGTGATTCAAACTCACCATAGCTGCTCCTTGGAAATCATACACAGGGTCTCTATGAGTTGGAACCAATTTAACAACTCAAGAATATAGAGGAGTGCGGTTAGAAGTCAGATAGGGAAAGAAAGAAGAGACAGGGATGAAGAAGAAGGGTTGGAGAAGACAGAGAAAATATGAATGGCAGATAGATTTAAGCTTTATTTCATCTGGTTGATGCACAAAAGCTTTCACAAAAAAGGTAACGTTTCAGATAATTCTCCAAAGACTGACAATATGTTCAAAAGAGAAATGGGAGGAACCGCAGGTATTAGAGTAAAGGTGTTTAAGCAACATTCTTGCATTTTACTGATTTTAAGTAAAAGACAAAGGAGAACTGTTTAAATTCATGCTAAATATGCGATGGGTGCCAAACTGGAAAAGAAAGAGAAGCACTATGTCATAGAGGACTAGGGATATGACAAATCTGTACTTAATACAACAGGCTTTTTAAGTAAACAATACTGAACAATTCATGAGCTCTGGTGTAGCGTTTCCATCTCTAACTTTAGAAATCTGTTCTTTTCATATCAATATAGGATTATCAAAAACTCTAATGAGGATGGAATTTTTTCTTTTACCATAAAGGAATAATTGGGATAACTGGTGAAATTGAATTAAAGTCTATTTTTAATAGTAATTTATCAATGCTAGTTTTCAGATTTTGTTAATTATACTGTAATTATGTAAGAAAATGTACTAGATATTATGAAAATACACAACCAAGTATTTTGAGGCAAAAGGGCATAATTTAGAGGCAAAGGGTAAATTACTGTAAAATTCTTAGGAAAAAATTTGCCTACAAATAAAAATGGTTGTACATATTTTATTTATTAATTTACAAAATATAAAAACATACACAGAAGAGAAAATGATAAAGTCAAAAAGTATTAACATTTAGGGAATCTGGGCAAATACATTCTTACAATTATTCTGTAAATCTGAAATCATATCAACATAAGTTTGAAAGCATTTGAATAGAGGGAGAATTCATTAAGCACTGGCCATGCTTTTGGGCTGTAATGCAGGCAGTGTGCTATTAATTCTCTAATTCAGTGTCTAGGAACCCTGTGGGATTTTTGAGCACAATTACACAAAATTTAAATTAGAGCAACGATACTTTGAAAGAAAAAAGTGTTTTCTCATAAAAATGACAAACTAAGTCCTGTGGGTAAGCATAAGGGTAGATGCAAAGCATTCGATAGTGGAGGAGAAGATATATAATAGACCCCTAGAACTTGTAAACTGAATATTCTTAGTCTCAATGATATCTGAAGCAACTTCAGTACTTTAGAAGAATGTGCTATACTGCTGTTGTTAGGTGCCCTCAAACTGATTCTGACTCATTGACTCAGTGCACAACAAAACTAAATAGTGCCTAGTCCTGTGCCATCCTCACAATCACTGTTACACTTGAGACCACTGTTGTTGCTCTTGTGACAATCCATTTCGTTGGTGATTTTCTTTTTTTCGCTAACCTTCCACTTTACCAATCATGATGTCCTCCAGAAACTGGTCCCTTCTAGTAATATGTCCAAAGAATGAGATAGAAAGTCACACTTCCTGGCTTCTAAGGAGCATTCTTGCTGTACTTCTTTCAACACGGATTTGTTTGTTCTTCGGTCAATCCATGGTACTTTCAAAATTCTCCTCCAACACCATAACTCAAAAGCATAAATTCTTCTATGATCTTCCTAATTGACTGTCCAACTTTCACATGTATATGAGGCTATTGAAAATATCATGGCTTGCATTACATGCACTGTAGTCCTCAAACTGATATCTTTGCTCTTGAACACTTTAAAGAGGTCTTATGTAGCAGATTTGTCTACTGCAACACATCATTTGATTTCTTGACTGTTGCTTCCATGAAAGTTGATAGTGGATCTAGGCAAAATGAAGTCTTTGACAACTTCAATCTTTTACCCGTTTATCATGATTTTATTTATTGATCCAGTGGTGAGGATTTTTGGTTTCTTTACATTGAGGTGTTCCTATACTAAAGGTTGTAATCTTTGATCTTCATCAGCATTTTAAGTCCTCTTCGTTTTTTAGCAAGTAAGGTTATATCATCTGCATATTGCAGGTTGCTCATGAGTCTTCTTCAGATCCTGATGCTGCATTCTTCTTTATATAGTCCAGCTTCTTAGATTACTTGCTCAGCATAAAGACTAAATAAGTATGGTGAAAGAATACAACTTTGGTGTGCAGCTTTCCAGATTTTAAACCATTCTTTGTCCCTTGGTTCTGTTTCAAAGACTGCCTCTTGTACAGGTTCCTCATGAGCACACTTGAGTGTTCTGGAATACCCATTCTTTACAATGTTGTCCATAGCCTGTCATGATCCACATAGTCGAAAGCCTCTGAATAATCAATAAAGCACAGGTAGACATCTTCCTGGTATTCTCTACTTTCAGCCAAGATCCATCTTACGTCAACAGTGATATCCCTCGATCCATGTTCTCATTTGAATCCAGCTTGAACATCTGGGATTTTCTTGTCAATGTACTGTGGAAGCCATTTTAAAATTACTTCTAGCAAAATTTTACTTGCATGTGATAGTAATTATATTATCGTATGATTTCCGCATTCCACTTTGGAATGGGTACAAATATGGTTCTCTTCCAATCAGCGGGCTATGTCTTTAAAATTTCTTGGCATAGATAAATGAGTGTCTTTAGTTCTATACTGTTGAAAGGTTTCAATTTGTATTCCTTCAATTCCTGGAGCCTTGTTCTTTGGTAATGCCTTCAGTGCACCTTGGACTTCTTCCTTCAGTACCATTGACTATTGATCACAAATTATATCTTGAAATGATGGAACAGCGACCATTCATTTTTGGTACTCCGTGTATTCTTTCCATCTTCTTTTGATGCTTTCTGCATCAATCAATATTTTTCCATAGAATTTTTTCTTTTAGTCCAGCTTCAGAAATGTCAAGCGTGTTCTTCCCTTTGGTTTTCTAACTTCAGGTCTTTAAACATTTCATTATAATACTCGACTTTGTCTTTTTGAGCCGCCCTTTGAAATTTTCTGTTCACCTCTTCACTGCTTCCACTTGCTTTAGCATCTCTACACTGGAAAGCAAATTTCAATGTTTCTTCTGATATCCATTTTGGTCTTTTCCTTCTTTCTTGTCTTCTTAATGACCTTTCGATTTCTTCCTATATGGTGGTCTTCATGTCATCTCACAACTCTTCTGGTCTTTGGTCATTAGTGCCTAAGCATTAAATCTTTTCTTGAGATGATCTCTAAATTCAGGTGGGATATATGTTCAAGGTCATATTTTGGCAGTCATTGACTTGTTTTAATTTTCTTTAGCTTCAGTCTGAACTTGCATATAGCAATTGATGGTCTGTTCCACATTCTGCCCTGACCTTGTTTTGGCTGGTGATATGAAACTTTCCACCATCTCTTTCCACAGATGTAGTCAATTTTATTTCTGTGTATTCCATCTGGTGAGGTCCATTTTATACTGTTCAAGAAAGGAATTTACAATGAAAAAGTTATTGGTCTTGTAAAATTCTATCATGGGATCTCCACCATTATTTTTATCAAGGCTGTATTTTCCAACTACTGATACTTTCTCTTCATTTCCAACCTTTGCATTCCAACCACCAGTAATGATCAATATATCTTGACTGTATGTTTTATCAATTTCAGACGAAGTTGGTAAAATTATTCTTCAATGTATCATCACTGGCTTTAGTGGTTGGTATAAAAATTTGAATAGTGGTACTAACTGGTGTTCCTTGTAGGCGTATGGAATATTACCCTAATAAACCGTAAGATTATCAGATTCAAAATAGCTAGTACCAATCCATTTCCATTCACTAATGCCTAGGATATGGATCTTTATGAATTCAATTTTATTTTTTGACAACTTTAATTTTCCTACATTCCATGTTCTACTTATTAATGGACGTTTAGAGCTGTTTCTCTTTCACATCACCACAGTCAACTCTAATTTGAGGAATCAGCTCTTCCTCAGTCATATTTTGAGTACCTTCTAACCTGACAGGCTCATCTTCCAGAACTATATCTGACAATATTCTGGTGCTACATATGTTTCAATATTCAATATTCTGGTGCTGACAGTGTTTCACTATTTGCTTTTGCTTTGTGAATGAACACCAGGTAATAATTTATAGTTTTTTTTAATGTATTAATTTTAAATAGCAATCAGGCAGGATTGAATCTAATGATGAGTCTTGACTATTCAAAATCCAGATTTCAATCTGGCTTTGGCTTTTCTTTATAGCCTGTGGAATACAAATCTTATGTGATAAATATCAAGCTAAGGAGTCATGGTGTGGCACTGTAGGATAAGCACAAGGTAAGCAGTTCAAACCCACCAGCCACTCCTTGGAAATCCTATACAGGGTCATTATAAGTTGGAACTGACTCAACGGCATTTAAGGAGATAGTCAGGAATTTGAGAACTATAAAGTTCAAATTAATGCTACCTATTTCAAATTGTACAATTTTTTCATACTATAAAAATAGCACATAAACACTACAGAAAAAACAAAAAAGAAAGAAAATTTTGTAGAGAAAAAGTTCATTCATAATCCAACCACACTCTTAATATTTTAGTATAAATCTTTCCAGAATTCTTTCTCCATATTTAACCCCTGTTTCACAAACCAAAATGGAATCATAGTTTACTTATTATCTTATAACATGCTGTTTTCGGTTAGTGCTATGACACTGGCCTTTTTCCATATCAATATTCATCTATATGGATATATCTTTGTTGTTGTTGTTGTTACGTGCTGTTGAGTCGGTTGTGACTCATAGCAACCCTGTATAGGGTTTCTAAGGAATGGTTAGTGAGCTTGAACCACTGACCTTCAGGTTTAAGCCAACCTTGCAGTCCAGCACATTAGCCCACAGCTTCACACCAGGACTCCTTATTTGCCATTATATGCATATTCTATGATAATTTTATCCAAGGCCCCTATTGACAGACTTTTGGATCGCTTCCAAATTTTTAGTATCATGAACAATATTAAAATAAACCCTCCTGTATATACATAGATTTATCAATCTACCTAATTACATCCTTAGGATATAACCTGAATAGAATTGCTGGGTTAGAGGATATACTCATTTTAAAGATAAAGATGTATTTCCAAACACTGCTCCCAGAAAGAAAGATTGTAATTATTTTACATATCCACTCAACAGAATGTCCTCATTTGCACACAATCCTTGTTATCATGCTTTCCTTTAATTAATTTTTTTTGGTCATCAGAAGGTTTAATTTTTATCCCATAAGTAACTGTTATTTCTCATTTTGTGAATTATCTATCTATTCCTGTCTGTTGCCTATTTTTTACTGTTACTCTTTTCCCCCCTCAAATTCGTAATTGTTAAGAGCTCTTTAGACAAGTGGGTTTTAGTGTTCAATATAAGACAATCATCAACAACAATCCCTTTTCTTTTAAGAAAACTGTATCACTTTATTCTATGTTTAAACTATAGCAGGAAAATCAAAACTCTTATAACTGAATTTATAGATGAGATTTTACACTATCTTTGCAATTCTAATAAAAAGCAGATTCTTGAAATGTCTGAAAAACTTTAAAGTATTATAGTAGCAGGTTTAAACGAAGGATTGTTGTTATTGTTAAGTGACGTTGAGTTGGTTCCTACTCATAGTGACACTGTATAGTTTCCAAGGAGTATCTGGTGGATTTGACCCACCGACTTTGTAGTTCAAATCGACCTTATGGTCCAGTGCATTATCTCACAGCACCATGCCAGGACTCCAAACTAAGGATTGTTGTTGTGTGCTGTCAATTCAGTTCCAACTCATAGAGAACCTGTATAGCATTTCTGAGGAGCGGCTGGTGAGTTTGAACCACCAACCTTGATGTTCAAACTGACCTTGAGGTTGAGTGCTTATCCTATGGCGCCACACCAGATAGTACCTACTAAACCCAAACAAAACAGAATACAATGATTTATTTCATTCATAGCAAACTAATCTATTATTATACGTTCTGGGGTACAAAGTAGCAGGGTATCTTACCTCTACATGTCCACTACTGGCACAGAGAAAGCAAACCACCCTGGGTGTTATAGGAACAGAGGTCAAGATACCTAAACCTCCCATCTCCCACACATTTTCTGCTTCACAATCCTCCTGTGGAGAGAGAGAAATCATCCATGAGATCTTTGCAATAATATAACTTTGGATAGAAAGTAAAGACTAAAACCCACAGCTGTCAAGTCCATTCTGATTTATAGTGACCCTATACAAAAAGCATAAAATTAGAGTGACACCAAAATGTCAAGAGTACTTCATTTCAATAAGTTCAAAAATAACTGCTGTGGAACTCGACTAGAAGAGAAGTGGGGGAAAAAAAAAAAAGAGAGAGAAACCCGCTACAATTTGATGATCTTTACCTATACTTATAGATGTAGTAGCTCAAAAAATACCAGAACAAATCTTTACAGCAAAGATCACTCCCACCCCCTCGGTACACAGGGTTGACAGGGACAGGCAACTTGGACACTGGCTGCCCAAATGGGGGGGACCCTACAAAGGCAAGAAGTGACTGGCTTACAAGCTTTCAAGAGGGAGCCTAGTTCCAGACAGGGCGAGGGAAGGTAGAATCTCCACTGAATGGTTTCCAATCTGCTGAGATGGGGCTAATGAAAGGAGATGAGGATAGGACTTTTGTGGTACAATGATGAATGATTGCTGACTGTGGACTGACTATGAGGGTCAGAAATGTAGAGGTAGATGTTTTGTAGCAAAAAGGGGGTAGTGATTGATTTTGTAGTCCGGGAGCAGAGATCTCTGGGACCATCAGGTGAGAGGAGCAGAGTACAGGACCCTACTCAGGGAAGCAGTCATGCCAGAAATGGAGGCAAAGACGATGATGTGGACAGATGGAGTGGCTGGGGACATTAGATTGAGGGAAGAAGAGGGGTTGTGTGCTGACGGCTGGGAGGCAGGTACCCTTTGATTGTTTGATGGTGCATGGAGGGGATTGAAATTATTGCAATGAAACGAAATACGATAGGATGAATATTAAACTGATATTCTCCCATGTAGACCCACATGATTCACAATAAAAATTTTAAAAACTTAAAAAAGAAGGGGGTTAAATTAGAATAGGCTATAAATAGACATTCTTCTCACATTGTTTCCATGTCATTAAATTTCTACACCCAACAGTACTTTTCTCAGGCCTGGGGCTGACTTGGCTGACCACTGTGACCTGCCTAAGGCCTGATCCTAAGCTGACAGTCTGCAGCTGGCATTTGGGTCCTGCTGGTCCACTGCTGCAGATGCACATCTTTGACAGGCCGAGTCTCTTGAGTGTTTGTCACACGCATATGGTACCACCTCTCACCCTACTGGTTCCACCTCTCACCCTACTGGCTGTGAATGAAATAAGCCAGCTGAACCTTAGAGCCACTATAATATGATGTACATCAGAGCCAATCACTTGGAGGAAAGCTGTTTTTAAGGAATAATCAGCACTTACAATGAATGCCAAGAAATAGTTCAACTGAAATCCCAGGACTGACATCAAAACCAAATTCACTCCAAAAAAGGATTTCCTATTAAATATGTACTTCTAAGATCAGCTGGAAAGAAGTATATCAATTTTGGTAATGAACAAAGATTATGTTTGAAAAGAACACGGTAATTTAGATTGTAAATTTGACAAGGTCAGTGTTTGCGGTGGGAAATTTCTAATGACAATCTCCTTATCCTTATTTCCTCTGGGTGTTCACAGCAACTGGATGCGCTCAGTGACATTAGGACTAGAGACATGTTCATTTTTTGTGGGAAAGAATAGCATCTATTTATTTAGCAGGAGGAACAAATTCAGTGGAACAATGTTCAGAGTGCTTTTTTTGCAACATTATTAAACCCTAAAAGTAAATTTAAAACTTCTACTAATTCTCTCCTGCCACTCTCAGTAAAGTATGCTTGCTTAATAAATTTGTCCACACATAATGCAAAAGACCAAAAAAAATCAAGATAAGTGTAAGTATTCTCAATAACCCCAGCATGAAACTTTTGTGAATTAACATTATCCTGTCCTGAAACATGAGAAACCCCCCTCAATTCTTTCGTCAGTGAAGAAATGAGTCAAGCTGGAAAAAAAAAAGGAGATCTCTGAAGGGGAAGATAACCTGCTTATTCTTGTTTTCATCTACACAGCCTATCGTCTTTAAAATGGATGATGTGGGGAAAAGACAAGTGGTTTGTTTGAGTAATGAAGCAAAGTATATGATTTGTTCAATATAAAACTGATTATCTTCTCTGCAAACCTTCACTCAATTCACAATAAAAAGTTACAAAAAAATAAGTGGTACCTTTATAATTTTTAATCTCACATACAAATTATTAAAAGGTTTGCCTAATTAAATTCAATTCTTTTAAAATACACTGCTAAAGTGTACTGGGATTAAATGTCTGTCTCTTAGAGTCTTGATGATTCAAGCAATCATACGGCTTGATGATTCCTATGGAAAAGAATTATTTCTTCAGTATTACTATTACCTAAAGACAATTATTTCCCGGGATGGGTAGCAATGTTTCAGAGTTTATGTTCTCCAGTCAGCTGAGTGACTTCACAGCACACCAAGCAAAGCTCTAATGCACCTGAACTTATATAGCAACTTACATAAAGTAGTTCTTATCCATTCCTCCTCTCCCACTTGGTGATGATTTCCTGTTTTTATTTTTACACACCTTTATAATTTTCCTTATTAAAGTCCATGACACTCAATATACTATATGGTCACTTAACAGCTTTACCTTAAAGTCTACTCTGATCCTGTGGACTCCATCTGCTGGGATTTTTTGCTTAGAACTAGTGCCATTGGAGAGAGTGCTTAGGATGTTCAAAGTGCCTGCATTCTCCTGCTTATTGACTGGAGGTGGTTTTTCCTAAGGAGACAGAAGATAGATAAAGAACAAAACCACATTCGACGACTCTTCACATTTGCAGCAGTTAATAAAGCATATAATAAATCTTACTAATAGATCTGAAAATGTTTCCAACATTAGTATCCTATAGAAACAGAAATGCAATCTTCAGAAAATTCCTACAGATCTCTCTCTACTCATAATAAAAAAAACAAGTGGGCACATGGAAGGGTGATTGAGACAGACAGTATTGATAAATGATGTTGCGGGCAAAACTACAATTATTCCAAGTGGCCTGCAGCACAGACAGATTACAAAACTAGAATATGCGGAGTCACAAAGGGCAAAGCAATGAGGGGAGAGATAGAAATTTCACTGCCCCTCTGTATAGGAGCAGAAATGCAATTAAGGCTACTTTTCTATAAAACACAACAATATTCTCAGGAAGAGAAACAAAAATCTCACCTTTTCTTTTGGTTTTTGTTTTACAGGGATACTTGGGCGGGGAGCCACTTTTTTCTGTTTGCTCTGTTCTGGACCTAAGAAATTTAATATAAGGCAGATGTTACTAAATTACAGTCATTGCTAAATAACAATTGCTTCTTTAGGAATGACTGACCTGTGAAGAAAGGTGCATTAGAAAAAAACAAACGAACGAACAAACAAAACAAAAACCCCAACTATTTAAACTCTAGGGTTTAAATAGGAAATTAAGACAATCTTTCCAATTTGACATGTGTTTTGCTTCTACTTCTTTATTATTAACAGTTAAAAAGACGGTTAATTTTCTTGAACCCAAGGCTTAAAATTATACATTTCAGATTTCCAAGTGCTATTTGGGACATCAGTACTTTTCTGCTTGGACTTCTGGTTCAGCAATTCCTTCTGGTCTTCCTCACTCACCTGATTCTGGAGGTGGAGGCTGCTTTTTCTTGGGCTCAATAGGAGAAGTCTTAGGAACATCTTTTTTCGGTGGTCCTATGCTTGGTGGCTGTTGGGGGATGACTGGTGCTGGCTGGGAGACCTGTTTGCTGGACTTTCTGGATGCTGGAGCGGTGACTTGTTTAGATTCTGGCCCTGGGGTGGAGGCATTCCCTTCTTCACTCTTTTCCTCTGTGGGCTTTCGTGGGGGAGGCTCACTACTGCTTTTCTTTGGGGCAGGATCCTCTCTTGCTGGTGGGGTAGGTTTCTGACTAGAGTCCACTAAATTTTTCACAACATTGCTCTCTTTCTTTTCACTGGTCTTAGACTTTTTCTCTTTCTTTTTCACAGCTAGGAAAAACAAAAGGAATGATTATCTACCTATCAATAACAGAAAAAAATCCCTTTAAATTAAAGGCAAAGAAATGTAATACCCATATAATATTTATGTTCAGTTTCCTTTAGCTAAAATTGGCATAAAAGGCTCAGGAAAGTTAATGCCAAGTGGACCAAGTGAAATAGGGATACATTTATTGTTTAGAGAAACAGAATAGACTGTATGTTATATGAATTTTTAAAACTTCTTATTATGGAAAAATTTCATACCCCCAAATAAAGGAAATAGTAAAATGAACCCCCACACACCTACCAGCTAGCTTTAAAAACCATCAACTGCTTGGGAAAGTGCAGTATGTTAAAACAAAACAAAAACTAGTGTTCTCTTTATACAGGATGCACACATGGCATTAAAACAGGAATCATTTTGGGAAAGACCTTTTTACCACATTACCTTTAGCCTGCTTCTGAAGGTAGGCTTTAGAAGGCATCCATTGTAGATTCTGGCATTTTCTCATCCTCGGATAATAAAGATAAACCATATATTACATTTAGAAGGACGCAGGTAAACATGTGTCAATTTGACAGTTAAAAAGAGAGACTATTCATTACTCAGATTAAATCAAGCCTTTTATCCTCAGATCAGCTCTTTTACCTACTTTTACAGTATAAAAGAAGCAAAAATTAAAATTTTCAAATGGGACTCAAATTTCTTATAACCAGTATTGGCCAGAAAAACATACAGTGCCACACACAAATGATGGGTCAATAGTTTTTATAGGCTAATCAATACTACTTCCTTAAGATTAATATTCAGATAATAATGTAAACACAAAATGGACTCAAATAACCTAACAAGTCCTTTGTCTGCTACTAATGGAGCTCTGGTAGCATAGTGGTTACGAATCGAGCTGCGAACCTTAGGGTCAGCGGTTCGAAACTACCAGCTGCTCCGCGGGAGAAAGATGAGGCTTTCTACTCCTGTAAAGATTTACACCCTCAGAAACCCTGTACAGGGTCGCTATGGGTCGGAACCAACTCGACGGCACTTAACAACAACAGGACTACAAGCATCTCTCAAAGGTTTGATCTATATTTTACCCTTTAAATTATGTTTAATGAAACTCAAACTTAAAGCCTAAAGCTTGCACTGAATCCACTTTAACTCCTAAATTTTGTGTAATTTTATCTTGCTGTCATGTATCTTTTGACTGATCTGAGAATTGTCTTACTTCTTTCCACTAATAGGACTGAGACAAGATTCTTAAGGCCAGATAAAACCAAAGCACATAATTACATTGTAAAAAAAAATGGTGTGCCTTGAATCAACGTGCTCTTTTAAAGGTCTATATGGAATCTTTAAGACCCTAGAACCATAAAGGGAGAAGAACACAAGCGGAATGTGGGACCCTATCCAGAGAAGCAGTGACACCAGAGATGGAGACAGAGATGAGAACATCGAGAAATCGAGCAGCTGAGGACTCTAGACTCATGGAAAGAGAAAGGCTAGCAGTCAGGTGCTGGTGTGGCCAGGAGGCAGGCTCGCAGAATATACTCTTTGGTTGTTTAAATGATTATATATTCCTCGGTGTTTTCGTGTACATCCCTCCAAACAAGAACAACAACAACAAAAACAAAACAAAACAAAAACACAACAAACCAGAGGGAATAGAAGCAAATACTGCTGAATGATGTTGTATGGAAGAGACTATAATCATTGCAATGAAATGATTAGTGTAAACCAATGTTCTCCCATGTAAACTATCACTCAATTAACAATAAAAACTTAAAACAAAAAAAAAAAAATAGGGGGCTATAAAAGCACAAAGGGCTGGCTCACAAGCTTTCATGAGTGGTGTTTAGTTTCAGAATGAGGGGGTAAGGTAGAGTCCCCATTGAATGCTTTCTTTTTATCCAGATGGGTCCAGTGAAAGGGGATGGGGGTAGATGGGGATAGGAGTTTATGATTCAATTTTGAGTAACTGTTATCAGGATTAATTGCGATGGTCACAACTATAAATTTAGAAGATGTGTATCTAAGAGGGGGGAGCAGTTAATATTTCATTTCAGAAACAGAGAACCCTACAACCATTCAAGAGGGAAAGGCATGAGTAGAGCATGGGATCCTAGCCAGGAAAATAGTGACAGCCGAGACAGTTGCAGAGGCAATGGCATAAGGAGATAGAGCAGCTGAAGACTCTGGGCCCATGGACTGAGAAATGCATTGTGCCTGCGGGCAAGAAAATGGCTTGTAAAATGTGCCCTTTGAACATTCAAATGAATATATGTTTTTTGTTTTGTATGTGTACATCAAAAAAGAAAAAAGGAATAGAAGTAAATACTGTTGACTTAGAGACAATTGTAGATGGAGGGGATTGTAATCATTGCAATGAAACAAAATATGATTTGTTCAGTGTAAAACTAACAATCTATCCTATAAACTTTCAGTCAATTCACAATAAAAACTTAAAATTAAAAAAACGGTTTCCTTGAATCAGCATGCTCTTTTAAAGATCTATGTGGGATCAAACTGACAACAACCCAAAAGGTTAGCTATTAAGCTTAAGGGGCAGTGAGTTTATGTTAATGGGGAGGAGTGCTAGGAAAAAAGGATGATGAGAATGTCTGTGTAACTTAAAGCAATGCCACTGAACTAAACACATAGAAACTGTTGAATGGTGTATGTTTTGCTGTGTATATTTTCAATGAAAACAAAACAAAGAAGTCTAAAGCACAGTCCTAGTGTGGAGTCCTGGTGTGGTGCTGTGGGTTAAAGTGCTAGACTGCAAAGCCAGTTTGAACTGAAAGGTCAGTGGTTCAAGCTCACCAGCCACTCCTTGGAAACCCTATACAGGGTCACTATGGGTCAGAACTGACTGGACAGCATTCAACAATAATAAAACATAGCACTTATTGTTTCCTCGAAACTGTTTTCCCTGAAGTAAATAATACAACATTTCTTTTTAAAAAAAAGACAGTATTTCTCCCACTTACGCATTATAAATCACTTCCATGTTATTCATAAAATCAAATATCTATTGATCAATGATATCTATTACTTGTGCCTGGCTCTACACAAAAGCTTCATCACCAAAGTTTCTATTTATGTAGTTCTCTTGATCCATTTTGAAGTTCTGGTATGGTGCTATGGGATAAAGCACTAGACCGCAAGTTGGTTTGAACCACAAGGTTGGTGGTTCAAACTCACCAGCCGCTCCTTGGAACTCCTATACAGGGTCGCTATGAGTTGGAACCGACTCAACGGCACTGAACAACAAGTTGATCCATTTTAAACAAATCATCCCAGATAGCAGAAAGAGCACCCACAAAAAGACTCTAAAAGGGAGGAAGAAAGGTATGAAATAAAAAATGCATACCAAGTGATATAGCTGAAAATATTCTGAAAATGTATCAGAGGGCAGAGATGCTTATGTAAGATAACTCTACTATATCCAGGTGCCAGAAAGATTATAAATAAGTCCAGTTGACATAATATATACCTGCCTAAATTTTTCAGTTTTTAAGTAAAAACCCTCAGAGCCAGGCTATCCAAAAACATAGTACTAGCCACAGGTAATTAATTTAAAATTTCATTTCTTAATGACACTTCTGGTGTGGCATTGTGGATTCATGGAGTGGCACTGTAGGATCAGTATTGGACTGCGAACCACAAGGTCAGCAGTTCAAACCCACCAGCTGCTCCTCAGAAACCTCATACAAGGGTTGATGAGTCAGAACTGTTTTGATGGCAATGATAACAACTTAACAACAGTCACACTAACCAGATTCCAAGCTCTCAACAGCCACATTTGGCTACATTCCAAACATTGTAGAAGGTTCTACTGCATGGCATTGTTCTAGAGTATTTGCTATTTAAGTATAGTTCAAACCTAGCTACATCACAAAATTCAACTCCACAACTAATCTTGCAATTCAAGGAGATTCAATCCACCAGTCAGTTTTCTGATGGGTAAATGATCCAGTGGAGGAAAGGTCAACACCTCAGAGTAAGACGCCCACTCACTTGCAGCACTGCTTCTTTATATTGCGGCCACCAAACTTGGGCTTGTCTAAGCAGTTAGTACACACACCACAGTCCTCAGGCACCTGACAGCCAGGACACTGCCCACACCGCCTTGATCGCCGTCCTTTCTTGACTGGAGGCTCCTGAGGCGCCTTGTTTCTGGTGACAGGTTTAATTGGTTTGATGGGTGGAGCAAGAGGTTCAGCATCTTCTGAGCCAGCAATTGATGACTTGTCTGTGGAAGAAATATGCCATTAGTTCTGAAGGAGTGTCTAATCTCTTCTTGGCAGTAGAGGGGGAGAGCCTCAAGATTCATTTATACTGTTATATACCTCATTTTAATCGGAATTCCAAAAATGAAATACATTGTTATAAAGATATTCATATGCAGCATTCATAAGGCTGAGCTTTCACATCAAATGTGGGTTTTAAATAAATATTTTCTATGTTTTACAATGTCTGTAACTTGTAGTTTGATGAAAGCAAAAAAATCCAAACACAAAAAACAAAGCTGTCCAATTTAAAATAAAAAAATATGAACTGAATGCTTCAAAAGTTCTCTAAATTCCTAAACTTCATATGAGCAGCTACCCAGCATTTAAGTACTCTATGGTGACCACTAGGTATGTCTCACAGACCTCCAATTATAGGGAGCAGAATTAACCAACAGCCACAGTTGCTGTACAACAGGGAAACTAAAATAAGCCTGTTTCAGAAAGACACAAGACTCCTTTAACAATCGACTTTAGGCTCCCCAATGGCTTTGCTTAACCTTCCTTCTACTACACAGTAGTTTAGGGTGCTTCCATCCAACCTTCCTTCCCTCTCTCCTTCATTCAAGTCACACTTGCTTCATATTCTGAAAGACCACCACTACCTATCTTCTCTCACAGGCATTCCCTCTACTAAAATCCTTACAAATTTACTCTTATCTTGCTATCTGCTATTTGGAGGGACTCAAGAGTAATTCATATCGCTATGAAGAATCTTTTGGACATCCCTGAAAATGATCAGCAAGCGAATTGGTTGACATCTCTGACCTACCATCATTTCCCATGGAAGACAAAATCTTTTCTCGTTCTTCCCATGGTAAGGCACTCAGGGTGGGCATATCATCAGGAAACACAGCTCGTTTTCGGCCAAGGGCAACAGCAGCTCTTCTGCAGACATGTTTAATCCGGGGTCCTCGCACAGAAGTCTCTGAAGAATCACTTTCTTGACCCTAAATACCGGGCAAGCAAAATAAACACCAAAACCATACATGTTGAAAATATAATTAAATGACGTTAAAGAACACTGAATGAACTTAGGATCTAGAATCAAAATATAATACACTAGGTTCATATCAATTTAGAAAGATCAATTGCTTCTATATCCTAAAGTTGGCAGCAAAGGAGGCTTCAAATTAAAATTAAAAAATAAATCAAGCAACTAACTAAGCTTATATTTCCAATTATATACTACTTGAAATCTATGTTGTCAGTAAGTTCAGTCTGGTATGAACAGGGCTTATCTAACCACAGACTTATTTCTTTTGTTTTCCTAATCAATAGACAAGTAGAGGGAAATGCCCCATCAATGCAAATATAAGAGGCCAAGGCTCCAAATAGAAGTGCTCTTAATTTTAAAGAGTAGCTTGCTCCTATCTCTCTCTAGGAGGCTAATCAAAACACATCCAAAGGAAAACATCTTTCAACTGGCAGAACTACTACATGTAAATACTGCCTAAGTTGAATAACAGTATTTAAAAAAAAAGTTCCTGGTCACATGATATGTTGGAATAAATGCACCTATGATGTGACAATTTTTAACACAATCTAAAAATCAGTAAGTTTTCTCAGAAAAGACCAGTGATTAGCTTTGCTTTAGTGATGCTGTTCTTTGTAAAACTTTGTCTTAACTTACTTAAGTAACTAGTATCATAACAACTACTTTTATAGTTTTCCTGTCCCACAACTTCTAAGTGCTTGAATTTTATATTCTAAAACTACCTGCTACCTATTGCTCTAATAACTATTTAGAGGAAGAGACTATTTACTCTAATTTTCTATTTTATCAAGCATAATAAAACATTGTGACTGTAACAATACATTCTAAATTAAATCCCAAATTTCATTACACCAAACTCATTAAGTACAAACAGCTCAGCATCCTCTATAATATGGCTCCAACATACCTTTCAGCGTTCATTCACCACTTTCCTATCAATCCAGATACTCACTATCCTTCAAGTATGCTTTATTTTCCCACCTCTATCTACAGTGGTCCCTTGGCTTAAAACGTTCTCCTCTGCCATTTTCTACTTATCAAAATCCTATCAGTCCTTAAAAGGACCACTGCAAATGCCCTTACTTCCACAATACTTTCCCTAAATCACGTAAGAGAACATAAGTGAAACACTTAGCCTAGGACTTGTCCGTAGAAGTAACTTGACTTTAATAGGCAAGGTAGAAAAGTACCTGTGTTTTGGGTTGGTCAATTTGCTTAAGACTCTTACTCTTCTCAATCTTGCAGAGCTGGGCTTTGGCCTTTTTTAGGAGGCTGGCAACTCTCTTGTCAGTCATTGGAAGCTTGTCTGCCTGAGCCAACATGGAGCCTATGGAGGAAGTGGAATGTTTAACAGTGCTAGATGAAGGAGTGGAAAGGCAGAGGGTTTTCTCCTTCTCCAGGGATGGGGCAGTTGGGCCGAGGTCCAAGTTGTTTTTATCCAGATTTCCTCTCCCTTTCTTTATAAGTATTTTGGTTTTGACAGCTGTTGTATCCCCAAGAGTCACAGAAGCAATATCAGTCCCAGAATCAAGTGATGAAGACTTCTTTCGCCCTGTTGTTTTTTTGGAAGAAGATGAAGTGGCAACATCTTCACCAACAAGAACCTTCTCTTTGGAAACCTTACCCACAGGATACAAAGCAGAACTACTCTGAATTTCTGATCCCTTTTTCCTTTTCTCTTTCCTTGACTCCCGCTTATTTTCTTTTTCTCTCCCCCGGTCTCTCTCTCTACTCTTGTCCTTCTCCACGCTCTTGTCAGCATCTCGATCTTTGGACAGCTCCTCTGGGGCCTTGTCTTTATTTCTCCCTCTTTCCATATGAGAGCCTGGGGTAAACCAAGGGAAGAGAGGAGCAGGACTACTTGATGAAAATGGCTCTGGTGGAGCACTACTTTGTTTCCTTGGTCTCTGATTTTTCTCTGCAGATTCCCCAGACTGAGTCAGGGAATGAGAAGGGAAAGTAAAAGTTGGGTTTAAGGCACTAGTGGCAAGAGGACTAACAGAAATGCTTAACGAGGAAGAGACAGAAGACGGTGGGGTGAGAGGTGATAATTCAGAAGTACTAAGCCTTCCACTTCTTGTCCTCATGGAGTGAGAAGGAGATCTTGGTTCAGATCGAATAGGGCTAAACACTTTTCTTTTCCTTTTTCTATTAGATACTCCTGAAGACGATGCTCCGGCAGAAGTTCGATTACCAGGCAAGGTTACAGACTCAAATATTCTAGAGTGAGCCTCACTTGGAGTAAATCTTGGAGCTCTCAGAAGAGGGCTCCTTTTGTGCATATCAAACCTTGTTCCAGAATGGAGTGGTGAAAACAATCGGGCTGACGCAGCAGTACCGGATGAAGAAAAACCAGATGCGAAGCCAACATCCTCAGGAGTCAGTGGAGGGGGTCGGAAATTATCAAATATTGGTTTGCGAATAAGACCTTCTTTGGCATACTTTGCTGAGGAAAAGTATTGTGGCTCTGACCTAGAATGCTTCAAAGAAGTCCACCTAAACGTTGGTTCTCGCAAAATAGATTTTCGCTTCTCTTGCATGGGAGCAGCAGAAGCAGGCAAAAACGGTGATGCTAAGGGGATTGTTGGAGGCATAAGCCAAGGTGTGTGGTCAGAAATACTGGAGGCTGGCTGCAATGGTGGGGGTGGAGTGAGCAGAGGTGGAGGTGGAGAGGAGGAGGTCTGCTGCTGGGGGGCACTTTGTAGAGCTGATAGTTTTTTAGTTGTTCTAGATCCAAAACTTCTCTCTGACACTGAATACCTTCTGCTTCTCCTATCATTATTATCATTTTCTGGGGACTGGGAAATAGGCAGTGGAGTATGAACTTCAGGAGTATCACTCCGCTCTTCAGGAAGTACCTGAATCTCCTCAGAGGCCTGAGAATCTGTGGAGGTATCAACACTGGGACTACTAGATCGGGAGGAGTCTGAAGACATTTGAGAGGAGTGCTGAGAAGCTGCACTTGATTTTTCAGAAGATCCACAGGATGTGGCACTGAATCTGCTGTTCGGTGTAGACTCAAGTCGGGCAATTTTAATTGGTGGGTCATAATCCTCATCTTCTATAAACCGACGAGGGGTTTTAATGATCCGTGAGGAGATAGCACTAACAACAGGCATGATGAACTGACGAATATTTTTGACCTGTGTTTTCACTTTTCTTCCTTGTAGCTGAGCTGCTTCTTTTTCAATTTTCTTTTGAGCCCCCTTTTTTGCCCTTTGCAAGAGTTGCTTAGCAATTGTTGCATCTGTCCTTTTTGAAGAAGGAATAATTCTAACCGGTTTAATCCTTCGAGGGCTTTGTCTGACAACTGTCTTATCCTCTTTTGTAGGTGGAGGTGTACTTTCCTTGTCTTTCCGGACCTTCTGTGGCTTCTCCAGTTCAGAGTTAATGAGGAGACCTGAGGGGGTCTTTATCCTTTCTGTTGATGGAGGCCTTCCTCTCCGTCGTACAATTTGTACACCCTTCCTTCCTATTTGAAGCTTCCCTGTCTTAAATTTAGACTTGAGAGGAGAGAGTTTACCTGCTCTTAATTTTTTAATCTTTGTGGCTTGCTGAAATGTAGCAGAAGGTGTCCGTTTAATTTTTTTCAGGCTATCTTCTTTATTTCCCTTTGGTAATTCTGAAATGTCTTTTCCATGCGTTATTTTTATTTTTACTCCAGGGAAGGTGGGAGGTCTTCCTCTCTTTTTTTCTATACTTTTAGAATCTTTCTTCTTGATTTTATCTCCAGATTTGGTCTCTGATTTATTTAGAGGGGAAAACACAGATGGATCTGAAAGGATGGTTGAGTTTCGGTCAGAGCCACTTCTAGGTCTCCCACGAGGTTTTCGAGGACTAGTTTTAACTGTGTATAGAAATTAAACAATGAAGAGCATATATTTAGCTGTGTAGTTCAGATCTTAAGTAAGCTGAATAGCATTTACAAAAGCCATTTTGTACTGAATTCTACTTGGGTCTAATGAGACCATAAAATATCTTAATTATGTTTAGTTTTCTTTTCATCAAAAACTTGTCTCAAAGAAATCATGTATATAACATGCTACCTAAACAAATGTTTATTTACTTCTCTGATACAAAAATCAAGACAATGATAAAGGTTTTTAGTTACATAATTAATGTATACAACTTTGTTTTACAACTTTAAATGAGCAAGATTTTTCTAAATCAAAAACATGTATTAAAAAATCTAGCTACCAACATTAACATTTAAGAATATGAGAACATACTTATATTATATAAGCCATCACACAGCTTCAATTCAGAATTTTCACTTCGAATAAACTTGAATGAGATGCTATGTAGCTTCAATCAATAATATATTATATATTAACTCCTATAGGGAAAGACTCTTGGACAGCTCAGCTTCCTATATTATTAATCTGTTTTAACAATGTAAACTATGTTTTACTGACTAGAAAAACTCACAAGAAAAAAAGTTCAGAGAATAAAATTCTGTGAGTTCAGTAGCATGTGAATTAACCAAGGAAGTGACCTGATGTGGCCGGCCATTCATCTCCTCTCCAACTTGTGGGTATTAGTTAGCTCAAGTTATAAAAATTATTTAATCCTAATTAATGTTAAGAATGAATCGGCAATTCACCAAATCAGATTGCTTCTATTCCAAATAAAAGGAATTTTCAAATTTATAAATCAGCTCAATCTGCCTGCTTCTAAAGAGATTTAGGAACTAAGAATTTTTAACAACTACTTTATATAATTTTTAAAATGTACTATAAATTGCCTATTTTATCATATCTTCTCTTCCCTCTTTTCAATCAATCCGTCTTTTTAGTGACTCAACATTGTTCTTAAATGAACCTCTTCCATAACAGGTAGAAAAGTGTTTTATGCAATTATGATGGACATTTTAGACTAAAGAACCAAACTTTAAATAAAACAGAAATCACCCCAGGTCTTACTGTTGAACTTTCTAAATATAAATGCTTTCCTCACCAATTAATTTATGAGACTTTCCAAACTGATTAAGGATTCACAAATCCATTCTAATTACAAAACTAATGGGTTAGGAAACAGCAGAGAAACTATATTTCATTTCTTAAATAATAAAGCATAGACAGATGGTTTCAATTTTATAAAATGTAAGACAACATTCAAGGTAGACCAACCCAAAACACTCAAACCCATAGCCATCAAGTTAATTCCAACTCATAACAACCCTGTATTGGGTTTCTGAGGCTGTAAATCTATAGGAGCAGAAAGCCTCATGTTTCTCCTGGGGAACAAAGCAGTTAGTGGGTTTGAACTGCTGACCTTACATTTAGCATTCCAGTGCTATCCTACAGTGCCACCAGATTGACAGTCAAGAGGTTAAAAAAAAAAAAACTTAAAACAATCATGAAAAGTAGTCAATTAACAAAAAGAAACTTCTACTCAGAGTGCATCATAAGGTTCCTTATCATTGTGTTACCCTTGAATCTGGTCACTCCAAGAACCTTGTCAATTCTGAAAACCTCTCCTATCCATCTGTTAAAATAAGGATTTGGTGAAACATTAGAAAAAAGCAGAACAGAGAAGAGTCTCAGTTCTGCTACTAACTTCCATAATCCAGTACACATTCAAAGAATTCACAAATCAGTTAGAAATAAGTGCGCATCATATATTTTCTCAGTCTCATTTTTGTCATCTATAAATGAAGAGTTAAGGAGCTCTGGTAGTGGAGTGGTTACGAATCAGGCTGCTAACCTCAGGGTCATCAGTTCGAAACTACCAGCTGTTTCGAAGGAGAAAGATGAGGCTTTCTGCTCCCATAAAGATTTACAGCCTCGGAAACCCTGTACAGGGTCGCTATGAGTCAGAACCGACTCCACAGCACATAACAACAACAATAAATGAAGAGTTAGAACAGATGACCCCTAATGCCATTTTCTGATATGATGGTTTAAGATTTCATCACATCTTTAAGAGAATATTGCTACTGTCTAAACTAGTACTAAGGAGCTCTGGTAGCGTAGTGGTTACAAATTGGGCTGCGAACCTTAAGGTCAGCGGTTCGAAATTACCAGCTGCACCGCAGGAGAAAGATGAGGCTTTCTACTCCCGTAAAGATTTACACCCTCGGAAACCCTATACAGGGTCGCTATGGGTCGGAAACGACTCGATGGCACATAACAACAACAACAAAACTAGTACTATTGGCAAACAGCTTCCAACTAGAGTAGCAATAACACCATCATTTGGAAAAGAAAAATTGTCAGCTTACATATTTGAATTAGATTAGTATATAACGTATGATACTGTTCTAGTGAAATCCAAATGTTAGTGAATATCACAAAGTAAGTCAATGTCATAGAACAAAAGCACAACTAACAATATTCAGCTAGATTGTTTATCAACATAACGTCAAAGAAAACTATACGAGAAGTCAGAATGGCAGCACAGATAGGGAGTATATTTTCCAACAAAAAAGTTCTAGTTCTCTCCTACACAGAACTAAATTCTGCAAACTATTAAATGTTATTGTCACTGAGACTCTTCTCTTAGGAAACTGCTTGTTAAGTCTGGAATCTCAAGACATTCTAGTTACTTTGTTGGTGAAAATAATGACAAAAATTGTTAACAAATGGAAACAGTCCCCTATCATTTTAATTGTATTTTAATACAAACTTTCAAAAGACCAGGTAAAATATTTTCATATAATACCATTATTTTGTTCTTTGTTGTTTGAAAATCGTAGACCATATTTCATGTGCGAAAAAAACAATGGCCAAATTATTCCTAAAGGTATGTTGTTGTTATTGTTAAGCGCTATCAAGTTGGTTCTGACTCACAGTGACCCTGTATAGGGTTTCTGAAGAGCACATGGTGGGTTTGAACTGCCGACCTTGTGGTTATAGCAGTCCAGTGTTTATTCTACAGTGCCAAACCAGGATTCTTTACGGCACATGTTGTTGTTGTTGTCGTTGTTAAGTGCCGTCGAGTCAATCCCAACCCATAGCGACCCTATATACAGTTTCTGAGGAGTGGCTGGTGAGCTTGAACCACTGACCTTGCAATTCAAATGGCTTTGCAGTCTGGCACATTAACCCACAGCACCACACCAGGACTCCAAAGGCATATGTGTGTGTGTGTGTGTGTGTGTGTAAGGAGCTCTGTAGCATAGTGGTTACAAATCAGGCTACTAACCTCAAGGTTGGCAGTTCGAAACTACCAGCTGTTCCATGGGAGAAAGATGCGACTTTCTGCTCCCATAATGATTTGCAGCCTTGGAAACCCTGAGCAGGGTCACTATGAGTTGGAACTGACTCCATGGTACTTAATAACAACAACAACATATGTATGTATGTATGGGTGTGTGTGTATATATATATGTATGTATATATATGTGTGTGTGTGTGTGTGTGTGTGTATATAAACAAACCCCCTGCCATTGAGTCTATTCTGATTCATAGAAACCCTATAAAAGGTTCCCAAGACTGTAAATCTTTATGGAAGTACACAGCTCATCCTCCCAAGGTGTGGCTGGTTCATTTGAACTGCATGCCTAACCCCAGTGCCACCAGTGCCCTTAAAAGCATACACACAGTTGTTGTTGTTAAGTGCCATCGAGTCTGTTCAGACCCACGGCGACCCCGTATAGGGTTTCCGAGGAGCAGCTGGTGAGCTCGAACCACCGACCTTGCAGTTTAAATGGCTTTGCAGTCTGGCACATTAACCTACAGCGCCACACCAGGACTTCAAAAGCATATATAATATAAAACATGTAAATCTGAGGATGGATTTAATAGGTTATTTTTGTCTACCAAATTTCCCAATCATTTAGGAGAAATGTACCTCCCATGATTCAAGTGATTGCCAGAAAGAGATACAGTAAAGAATAAACCAATTGTGGCCTGACAAAGAATCCCATAAAGAAGTCCAGTCTATAAGTCATTTTCTATTTAATGTGAGGAAAAGGGAATACTGTACAAATAAACTCAGTATTTCAGATCAGCCTTCGCATGCAAAGAAGGCAAAGAGAAAACTCAATCACCTAACAAACAAAACGTGAAGACACTTTGTGCTTAATTGGGCGTACCTGAAGGAGACCTCGTGGGACTTCGCACTCTGACTTCTTCATCTGAGCCAAAACCTAAGAACTGCTCATCCTACAACAAAGGAAAATTATTTTAAAATCAGAAGCAAAAATTTTAATCTGAACACATCCCAAAGAAAGGTCCAGAGGCGATACAAATGAATTTGGAAAATTAGCCTCTAAATATTAATCATTATTTAAATGAATACTATAAAATAACTAATATTGAAATAAATAGACCCAGCCATATAGTTTCATTAGAGACAAATAAGAGCTGTGTATAACTAAGCAATGCATTAAAATATCATCTTTGGTGCATAGTACACAGGGGATAGTCCTAAATTTCAAAGTAGATACAGCCCAAAACAACTTAAGAATGGTTGTAATTCAGATAAACAAATCAGTACAATGGCAAAACTATACAGCCCCAATAAAACAAGCAAATGCTTATCAACAGGTAGTTAAGTCTACAGACATATAAGAAATAACATAAACAATATCATAACCTCTTACCTACTAAAATTAATAGAGACTGAAAGTGCCATAATTGTCAGTTCCTTAACTCAGGAATTGACATTTACATGTGATTGCTGTACATTTGAGATTCAAAGATTCTCAACATGCATTTTATGGCATCATTTTTAAATGCCCTGTGATAAGAGACTTAATGGTGGGCAGCAGCATTTGTGAAAGGGATCATGAACTGATAGTATACAGGGTGAAAGCCTACCACTAACAACTTAGGAAAACATCTTATTTTCACTTGTACTTGGAAAAGACAATAGGCACAAACTTCTCCTTACCTATAACTTTTCTACTGCTCGTTAAAAAAATTACTAAGCATTCATTTAACCAACTTTGGACAAGTTCTTAGGAAAGATGGTCTATTTAAACAAACTGATTAAAAGAAATTCAGTCAGAGACTAAGAGTTCTTTCCAGAAAAATATACAGAATATTAGATTTCAGAAACAAAACACATAAAATAAGATCAAAATGAGGAATAAACAGATTTTCTTGACCTTCCAGTTTACACTGACAGGCCCAACCCAGACTGAGTTCCAACAATTAAAGCACCAAGAATGTCCTTTCAAGACCTGATACCACATGTATATGGACATCAATATCAGTAAATTTTATGATAAAGAGCTAATTACACAGTTAGCTTAAAGCTAGAGTTGGGTCCAAATATATTTAGCCAAATTCCAACCAGAAATATATAAAAGGAAAATATAACCTCTTAGACAAATTACACAAATACATTTAAATATCTTTAAGGAAAAAAAAAAATGGGGGACAATAAGAACCGAGAGACAATCTTATTATGATGTAAAAAGGGTTTTGATCTGACTGCAAAATTATTAAAGTATTTAGCTATTTAAGAAACTCTCCTGTTCAAAGAGATTTGCTTGAAAAAGGTTATAATCGTAAAAATGTTAGCCAACTAGTACATTTATGTTGTTAAGTTCTGTTGAGTCAGTTCCGAGTCACAGGTGACCCTGTATAGGATTTCTGAGGAAAGACAGGTGGGTTTGAACTGTCTACTTTGTGGCTAGCAGTCCAATGCTTATCCTACAATGTCACAACAACAGCGTCCATCTATGTTATTGTTAAGTGTCGTTGAGTCGGTTTCAATTCATAGCGACCCTGAATAGGGTTTCTGAGGAGCAGCTGGTGGGTTTGAACCGCCAACCCTGTGGTTCACAGTCCAGTGCTTATCATATAGCACCACACCAGGAGTCTATCAGCAACCTTAGTGAGTTGCTTTTTTATATTTCACACTTCACAAAATATAACTGTACCATCCTAATTGAATGTGCTCTAAAACAACAGAGTACAACAGAATTGTTAAGCAGTAATTTACCTAACTGCCAATGTTTAAAGTTTCCAAATACTTTTCAAAATGACAGAAAGTATTAACTCTTTCCATCTGGCTTTGAAAGAAAAGAATGTGTAGTCAAAGGTAATTACACTTTCACCCAAGAATTTTCTTTTCACTTTAAATATTTGTTGACTTCTTGATGCATGTTTTTAAAAAAAAAAAAATGTAACCATTGTTCAAAATATCCAGGCAGGAAACAAACCTACTGCCATCACACAGATTCCAACTCAGAGTGATCCTACAGGACATAATAGAACTGCTCTTCTAGTATTTCCAAGGCTGTACATTATTACAGACAAAGATTGCCTCACCTTTCCACTGCAGAATAACTGGTGGGTTCCAACTACCAACCTTTTGGTTGTTGTTAAGTACCGTGGAGTCGGCTATGACTCATAGTGACCCCTGCACAGGGTTTCCGAGGCTGTAAATCTTTACGGGAGCAGAATGCATACCTCATCTTTCTCCCGTGGAACCACTAGTAGTTTCAAACTGCTGACCTTGAGGTTGGCAGCCCAACTTAACCTTTTGGTTAGTGACCCAATATTTAGCCCACTGCTGTTCCGCAGGAGAAACATGAGGCTTTCTGCTCCCATAAAGATTTACAGCCTCAGAAACCCTATGTAGGGTCGTTATGAGTCCGAACCAACTCCACAGCACATAACAACAACCACCACTACCAAGGGCTCCCTATTCAACCTAAAATCTAAGGAAGGCTACGTTGGGAAAGCACTGGCAAAGCCTGCCACATGAGGTTCTGCAACACAAATCTTTTCTGTCTGTTGTACACAGGCACAAGCATCTCCCCTCTTTCCTTTAAAACATGGTTTTCCAAAGATTTAGGGTTACCTAGAAAAAAGAAAAAGAAAAAAACCTAAGGAAAAATATCTACAAAAAAGACAACAAAAGGAGCTGCAATTATATTAGATACATGTCAGGCACTGTGGCAACCTAAGTCTGGGCAGCCTTAAAGAGAGGTCATGTTTACGTGACCAGGTGTTCCTGGGAACTAAGCCCAAACAGCCACTCATCACATACACTTTTCCTCTCAATACAGCATCCTCTGAAGACACAACATTCTAACAGAGTATAGACAAGCGCCATTAAACGTGTTATTTCCAAGTTTTTGGTGATTAGATCACCAAGTTTTCAACACCTTCTTACTTAAAAAACAGAAAAATATCTTTGTCAAGTAAAGCACTATAAGATATTGGCATATCATACTTAGCAGTTCAAATCCACCACCTTGAAGGAGAAAGATAAGGCTTTCTGCTCCTGTAAAGATTTACAGCCTCAGAAACTCTATATAGGGTCACTATAGGTTGGAATGACTCGATGGCACTTAACAGCAATAACAATAACTCTAAGACAGCTAACTATTTTAAAACTCCAAAGCATACCTTTTCTAGTAAGTTCAACTTTATTCACAAATATCTTAACATTGAAAGACTTTTATTTTAATGGCAGAATTTATAAGTTATAAGGAATATTTTTTCCCACAAGAGAACATAAAGTATCACAAATAATACATTTACATATAAAATATAACGAAGTTATTTTAGAAAAATACATGAAATTTTATGTTTCAAGGAACTATTATGTAAATCAAGACAACTGTTACAACAAAACATGATTTCACTTTCTGGGAGTCCTGGTGTGGTGCTGCAGAATAATGCATTGGACCACAAGGTCAGTTTGAACCATAAGGTTGGTGATTCAAACATACCATTCACTCCTCAGAAACCCTATATGTAGTCACTATGGGTCGGAACCTATTAGATGGCATTTAACAACAACATCAGGACAACTTTTAAAACAAAACATTATTTTACTTTCTTGTTCATCCAGTCATATATATTTATACGCTTGCTACAGGATTACATGCTCCAGATGCAAAGGTGAGTAAAACATGATTTCTGTTCCCAAGTATCTAACACACATGAGTTCAGCCTTCCTTTTAAAAACAGATTCAAATTAAAATGTCAGTAACAGATAAAATACTACGTAGCTAATATTCTGGAATAAACATTTGCTTAAATACTAAAATAGTTCATTTTCCCATATCTATCAGTATTTGGTTTATGGAGAAATATCCAAAAAATCCCAAAATATTCTTTAAGAGGCTGCCAAGACATATTTCCATTCTTCAATATTGTAACACTTGGTGTGGCGCTGTGGGTTAATTCGCCAGATTGCAAAGCCATTTGAACTGCAAGGTCGGCGGTTCAAGCTCACCAGCTGCTCCTCGGAAACCATTTTTACAGGGTTGCTATGGGTTGGAACCGACTCAATCACACTTCACAACAAGTGTTAGAAATCAGAGTTTAGGTAATCAAGACCTAAATCATCTGCAACGCTTAGATGTGACAAGATTATTAATATGATAGAAGTTCAATTAATAGAGACCTGAACTCTCTTTCTTCCCTACCCCCAACTAAAATTATTTCAGTTCATCCTTTAGATTTTCTCCAATTTACCATTTTAAATAAATGCACACAAACTCATTGACATTGAGTGATTCTGACTTATAATGGTCCCATAGGACAGAGTCCCATAGAGTTTCCAAGGCTATAATATTTATAGAAACAGACTGTTCTATCTCTCCTGTGAAGTGGCTGGTGGGTTTGAACTCACCAGCTTACACAATCAGAGCAAAAATCACTTGCTTGGAGTTCTTCACCTCCCAGACTT
Organism: Chrysochloris asiatica; assembly: GCF_000296735.1. Lineage (NCBI taxonomy): Eukaryota > Metazoa > Chordata > Mammalia > Afrosoricida > Chrysochloridae > Chrysochloris > Chrysochloris asiatica. Next base: position 31,045,703 of record NW_006408526.1, on the reverse strand, counting down.
AAGTGAAGGTCCCAAAACTCATCTGTTAAACAAGCTCAGCCACTCCAAGTCTCAGATGAATAAAGCCTAGGGTGACTCTGCTCATATACTTCTTTTCTTTGTAGCAAGAGACTCCTCAGCATTTCAGGGAACTAAGTGATAAGCATATCTCAAACAAGTCTGTTAGCAACCACTGCCTCCAAAATCCTTCACAGTCATAGAGTGTGAAAACCCGAATTCTTCCAATTACAAAGGTTTGTTGATAAATTCATTGAAAATAAAATCATGACCATAGACCATAACAAAATCACTCCTAACACTAAGTTTTGTGAAAATTCTTTGATTTGAAGGCTTCTAATTTTGGTGTCATCATATATAGTTCCATCATATGAGAAGGCCACAAGAGAACTAAGAGAATTACTAGGAATAATTAAATCTGAAGAAACATCCAGGAGGCATATTGTACATCTCAGCAGCTATAGTTAAAAAAGTATAACACGTCCCCTTTGGGAATTGATTCCACAGTTAGCTCTCACTTCTGCTGGCATATTTCCCTTTGTGTCTACTGCTACAAGCTCTTGATGCTGCATTTTAATGACACTCACACATAATTACTAGTATTTAATTAACAGACGGGATTTTTTAAATGTGTTTACATGTTTGGCTCCTTCTCTAGAGTGTGCACTCTTTGAAGATAGGGACAATTTCCTTATTTATTTTTGTATTCCTAATATCTTGCACAAACTTAACCCCAGATAAATGTTGGTACATTGAAAGATAAGGAAATGCAATATACTATGTAAAAATCATTGTTACTGTTACAATAGCAATGTACAGGCATACCTTACAGATATTGCAGGTTTGATTTCAGACCACCACAATAAAGTGAACATTGCAAAAATGTGAGTCATATATATATACTTTGGTTTCTCAGTGCATATAAAGGTTATGTTTATACTACACCAGGGGGCTTTTAAAAGCTTATAGAAAAATGGAATTAAGAGATAATGAAATTTTCCACAAACTATTTGACTGCAAAGTCATTTGAACCACAAGATTGGCGGTTCAAGCTTACCAGTTGCTCCATGGAAACCTTATACAGGGTCACTATTGGTCGGAACCAACTTGACAGCACTTAACAACAAAATTACTGGATTAAGGTGCCCTGGTGGCACAATAGTTATGGGCTTGGCAGCTAACCAAAAGGTTGGTGGTTTGAACCCAGCTAACAGCTTCATGAGATAAAGACCTAGAGACTATTCCCTTAAAGATTAAAACTAGAAATCCCTAGGGACAGTACTACTGTATCACATGGGAACACTGAGTAAGAAACTCAATGGCACCTAACATCGTTACAGCATTAGGGGTTAGGGATAGAGATGAAATATGGCTTATACCTTCAAGAACCTGCTAGTCTGTCTAGGGAAGAGATAAGTAAATTAATAGAATACAGTGTGTTGTCTGCTATACTACAGGAATGTATACGGAAACACAGCAGAAATGCAGCTAACCCAATCAAGGAGAAAGGATCAGGAAAGCCATTGCTTTAACTTTTGAAAGATGATAAAGTATAGAGTAGAGGGAGAAGAAAGTATATCCCAGGAAAAGAACATAACACTTACTAAGGCACAGAGATACGAAAGAACATGGCTTGGAGTGAAATTACCAACAGTTCAGTATAGCCAAAGCCCTAAACTGACATGGGAATGAGAAGGAAATATTAAAGGAGAAAAGAAACAACTGACAGGAGGCAGTTCATGAAGGGCCTTATAACATGTCTTCATGAGTTTGAAGTTTATCTTCAAGGAAGTGTGAGCCTTATCCTGAAGGCTATAGTGCATCAGTGACCAAGGCAGGAGAGAAGTATGATTAACTTTATATTTTTAAAAAATGCATTATAACAGCAGTGGAGAAGAACTTGCCTTTAAAACAAGATACAGGAAAGTTATAAAATTACTGTAGTAGAATGGGGATTGAAAAAATAGGACAAATCTCAAAGACATTTATGAAGCAAAACGGACAGTGTTTGATGACTGTTTTGACATTCCACCCATCTTCCCATCCCTTAACATAGTCCTAAGGTAAATGTTGTCCTTTTGATTTTGAATGATTGACCATTCTATGGTGAGCCTATCTTACTAGTTGTTGTCCCCCTACATACCTATCTACTACTTGGCTGAAAATTGGGCCATGAGGGTGAGTTCCAGTCTAGACCTTAAGGGTGGTCAAAGGCTATAGTCTCAGGTTCCTCCAGTCTCTTTCTGACCAGTAAACCTGGTCTTTCTTTTTTTTTTTTGGTAAATTTGAATTTCTCCCACTTTATCCAAGACCTTTTAAGGTGATCCCTTTCAGTGAAGTTGGTAGTAGTACCTGGGCACCATTTTGTTCTTCTGTCTCAGTCACGGAGACTGATGTTTATATGTTCCAGTCTACTAGACTAATAAATTCCAAGCATCTTCAATTCTCATCTCTTCCTTCCACACATGAAAAGAGCAATAGTTGCACCTTAGATGGCCGCTCATGAGCTTTTAAAATCCCAGATGCTGCTCACCAAAGAAAGGTGTAGAACATTGTCTTTGTGGAGTGTGTTCTGCCAAATGGCCATGGTGTCCCCTGAGACTATGGTCCTGAGCCCTCAGGCCCAGCAAGTCACTGCCTTAATATGTTTGATAGTATCTAAGAAATTTTCATCATTTTGCCCAATGTGTGCTACATTCATAGTTGTGTTTGCAGCAAAGGTAAATGCCCATGTATAAATATCCTCTTTCAAATTCTTATGTATTTGTGGGTATACTCCCGTTCTTCCTCCCATATTCATTCAAACTGTGTATTTGTAGTCATGGTATTTTCAACTGCTTCATATGCATGTGAAAGTTGGATAACAAATAAAGCAGACCACAGAAGAATTGATACATTTGAATTATAGTATTGTCGAAGTATATTGGATGTACCATGAACTGCCAGAAGAACAAACAAATTTGTGTTGGATAAAATATCAGTCAAAGTGTTCTTTAGAAGCCAGAGTGACAAGACTTTGTCTCTCCTACTTCAGACATGTTATCAGGAGGGACCATTTCCTGGAGAAGGACATCATGCTTGGTAAAATGGGTTGGCAAAAAAGGGGAAAATTCCCAACCAGATGGATTGACAGAATGGCGGCAGCAATGGGCTCAAATGTAACAATTGTGAGAATGGCACAGGACTGGGCAATATTTTGTCCTGTTGGCATAAGGTTGCTATGAGTCAGAACCGACTAGATGGCACCTAACAAGAAGGAAAGGAGGACTGTATGGAAATGGGAAACACAGGGAGGAAGTGAGATAAGTGATGTTACACTGTTGGTTGGAATTGTAATCAACGGATATGAAACAAAATATGTAAAAATTATTGAATGAAGAACTAATTTGCTCTGTAAAAACTTTTACCCAATTCACAAAATTTTTTAAAAAAATGTCTAGTGTGGCTCTGCAAGGAGCCCTGGTAGTACAGTAGGTTACTAGTTTGGTTGCTAACCCCAAGGTCAACAGTTCAAATCTACCAGCTGCCCTGAGGGAGAAAGATGAGGCTTTCTGCTTCCATTAAGATTTAGTCTTGGAAATCCTATACAGAGTCTATGAGTGAGAACTTACTCATCAGCACACTTCCACCACCAGAGTGGCTCTGCAGCAGAATGAGAAAGAATAAAGAGATGGTGCTAGCGAAGTAGGCTGACTGGCCTTATGTACTGCAGTAAGGAATTTGGATTTATTCTGGTAGTGGGAAGACAATGAAGGGTTTAAGAGAGAATAATATGGTCTGATTTGCACTAGGAGTACAGACTTACTGTGTGAAGAACAAACTTTAGTGAGGTAAGAACACAAGCAAGGAGATAAAAAAGTAGTACTATCAAGAAATTATAATGGGATCTTTGCAGGAGAGTTGATGAGAGAAAGAAGGACTTTAGGATGTATTTTGGTGGCAATCCTGATTGCATTTGCTGCCAGATTATCATTGGCAACTGAAAGAGAGAAATCACCACTCATTTTTAAATTTAAGGCCTGTTCAACTGGGTAAATGGTAGAGTTATTCAGAAACTAGGAGATTGGGGATAGAAAAGGTTTGATGGAGAAAATAAAGACTTCTGTTTTGGACATGTTAAATGTAAGACTGACAGCTTAGTACTTCAATGCATACTTGTTTTTTTGTCTATAAAATGAAGACAGTAGTTGCTACCTCAGAGAGAGTGGTTGTGAAGATTAGGTGATTGTTCAGCCACCAGGGAGATGTACTCCTTAGAGGAATCACTCAAAAGGACAGCATTTTCCCTAAAACAAAATTTAGATGGCAGGAATGGATAGAAAAGGAGGGCAAATTAAAATGGTAAACACAGAAACAAAGTGGGAACAGTGCTGTTACTTATGGAAACTGAAATCAAGATCAAGAAACAAAATATGTATGAACTGTTGAATGAAAAATCAATTTGCTCTATATATTTTCACTCAATTCACAATGAGAAGCTTAAAAAAAAAATTAGATGAGATAATACATGTGAAATGCTCAGAATAGTGCCAGGCCCATAGTAAACAATAAATGATGCTGTTTTTGTTACATGTGGTTAAGTCAGTTCCAACTCAGAGCAACCATGTACAGGGTTTTCCCAGGAGCAGCTGGTAGGTTTGAACCATTGACCTTTTAGTTAGCGGTTCTGTGCTTATCCTACAATGCCACAACAAGAAGCTCCTCTTATTATCCATGTAGAAATGTCATATAGGTAGTTAGATATACATGTCTGAAATAAAAAAAAAAAATAGAGCTAGAGACAGATTTAGTAGTTCTCAGCATACACATGGAAGGTATATGAGATAACCTACATAGTGTTAGATAAAGAAGGTATCCAAAGGTCAATTCCTGGGTGACTCCAACATTCACAAGTCAAGCACAGAAAATTAATAATCAATGAGTAAGAAGAAAATCAAGTCAGTATAGTATTACAGAATCCAAGAAAATAGTGTTTGAAGAAAGGAGTGGTCAGCTGATTCAAGTGCTGCCAAAAGGTTTAATAGGATGAGGACTGAGAATTACCTATTCAATCTGACAAGATGGAGGTCCTTGAGGACCTTGATAAGAGCTATTTCAGTGAAGTCATGGGGATAAAAGCCCAACTGGAGTGGCTGAGGAGAGGATGAGAGGTGAGAAAGTAGAGACAGCAATTACAGACAGCACTTTCAATGAGTTCTGCAGTGAAAGAGAGCAGAGAATTGGGTGGTAGCTGGAGGAGGACCTGGGGTCAAGAGGTTTTTACAAGAAAGATTATATTAAGACAGTTTTACATGTTGATGGTACTGATACCATTGTGAGAAATTGTGGATGCAGGAAAGGGGATAACTGCAGGGACAACCCTGAGTAGATGAGAAGAAATGGGATCCAGAGCACAAATGAAGAGGTTAATCTTACAGAAGAAAGGAATATTTCTTTAATTGTAGACAGCAGCGAAGGATGTAGCAGTATCCTTTTATATGAAGGGAAAGCTATTAAATACCTTGAGGATATCTAAAATACATTAATATATTTTGGTATAATATAACTGAGTCTCAAAACCAGTAAATTAGTAAATAAAGAATACTAGCTGACCTGCTCCCAAGGACAATTCTAATATATTTTTTGAGAGCTTCAACTTCCTTAATTTTAGTATTTATAATGCTATATGGAGTCCTGGTGTAGCACCTTAGGATAAGCACTCAACCTCAAGGTTGGTTTCAACTGCAAGTCAGAACTGACTCAACGGCATTTAACAACAAATAATGCTACATAGCATTTTGTGCAAATAACATACAAAATATACAGGTTAAACTGCACTCATTAAGAGGAAATTAGATAGTAAGTTCCACGAGGGAAAGTGATTGTTAGATACTAAAGCCCCAGCACTTAGCCTTTTGCCTGCTACATAAAACATATTCTTTGAAAAATGAATTTGGTTTTCTAATCTGTCTCCATTCCTTACTTTATAGAGTTTTACATTTATAAATGAGCTCTGGTAGCATAGTGGTTATGAATCGGGCTGCGAACCACAAGGTCTGCAGTTCGAAACTACCAGCTGCACCGCGGGAGAAAGATGAGGCGATCTGCTCCCGTAAAGATTTACAGCCTCGGAAACCCTGTTCAGGGTCTCTATGGGTCGAAACCGACTCGACGGCACTTAACAACAACAATATAAGAGGAAGATGACCTTCTTTGCAACTGAAGAAAATGTAGTGACCCCTGTAAATCATTTCCAAAAGTGGAACATGACTATAATGCCGCTGAACCTATAAGATGGGAAAAGTATAATATACTCAAGTATGGTGAAATAGACATCAAAAGGCAAACTTCTCTAACCAAGATTATTATTGAAATTCAACCACTCAAGAAATTTATGCAGTTATTGAACTAATAGCATAGTCTCTTGTGAGCAGATTGTCAGAGGGCAAGGGCAAGTTTTCTCTGGTTATTGGTGCATCAAACAGAACAGTGGTTGTTTGAATGCATAACAGATAGGAAGAGATTTAAACTGTTTTAAATATGAGCTCCTGATATTGAGAAATGTTGACACAAAAAGGTCACCTAGGATTAAACAGTACAAAGACAACAATACAGTGCTCTCTGATAACAACAGTAGGTAAAATTTTCACCCACACAAGAATCAACTCCAATTATAAATATTTAATTCAATTCTGCTGAGCAACTGTCACCTAAGAAACACAAATGCTACTCATTTTGTAATTACAGGAAGAGGTGGTGCCCCTCATTCCCCACTCCACTCCATGTCAACAAGAAGCAAAGATGCTCAAAACAGCTAAGCAAATGAGACAGGTGAACTCCACCCATCCTGCTTCAGAAAAAGAGGCAGTCATAAAGCAGCTATTTGTCTTTTAAGAAAAAAAGGCAAAATGAAAGCACTGCTTCATAGTAAGCGCTACAAATTCTTGGCAATGCTCCAAATTACTTTATAAGCTCTTAAAAAAAAAAAAAAAAAAAATGAAGAGAAGTACATACTTTCAGACTTTTAAGGTTCTGAGTCTGAAATGGTTTATCTGCTTGCAGAACCAGAAGAAAAATTCCCATTGAATGGATACACAAGAGAAGAGTAAGTGAAATATCATGCTCACAGGGTTTACTATTCTCCAACAGCAAAGTACCACAACTGACCAATTCCGTTTGAGTAGGTTGGAAAAACTAAACACACAAACACCAACACTGTTTTCAGAGAATTTTCTTTTTATTATAAAAGGTTGCGGTTCCCCATATGCCAACTTAAGACAGTCAGCTTCATTTTGAGTTATATATGTGCATTCAACTACAGCTTTTCACTATAACAATTTGGTTTTTCTCTTCCAGCTTGTTGTCCTGATCCTGATGCAAAAGTCAGGTTGCAAGGTTACATCTTTCTTTCTGAGAAGATGGGCTGCTGAATGACCAACAGCAACTGGTATAACTGAGGATTCCTTCCCTCTAAAGGTACATGGGCCTCTTTTTGTAAAATCAATTTTCTGAAAGAGCTTAGATGGGAAAAGTGAATATTTTCATTGGCAAACAAGAAAGCTACCAATTTAGCCAATAAAGTTAATTAATTTTTAAGAGTTATGTTCAAATATATGGGTTGGGAAGTTTTGTTGTTCTTAATATTTTGTAAACCAACCAGTCTCTTCTGACTACCACATCATATTTGGAAGTTGTTATCACATTCTGAGAAGCCCACATTAGGTGGCGTTAACCTATTTTTTTCTAAAAAGTCCCTGGTAATTTTATGTGCCTTTCTAAATTGAGCTGGAGCTGCCTTATTTGGTCACTGAATCAATAAAACATATTAAATGCAAAGCTTTAAAAAGAAAAATATTCCAATAAATTCTTTAAAAAATTGTTAGTATTTTTTATTACTCCAACGCTACAGTTTCTCAAGTAGCATTACTCTTTGTTTTTATAATATCTGGCTTTTCAAATGTATACTTTATGACTAGCAATGAAAAGTAATAGGAAAAGCAGTATGAATCTATCATATTACCAATTCTCAGGGTTTCCCAATAACACCTATTTTCGAATTAAGGAGTCAAACCGACCTTCACTTTGCCCTAATTTGCAGAATTCCCACAACAACCCAGCCTTACCTCTTGGAACTCCAGCCATTTACGAGACTGTGTAACTGGTTAAGAGTAGACAGTAGTTACTATAAGTGCTGCTGAGTCAGTTCCGAATCATAGCAACCCTGTAAAGGGTTTCCCAGGAGCAACTGCTGAGTTGAACCGCTGACCTTGCAGTTCACACTGACCTTATGGTCAAGTGCTTATCCTACAGTGCCACACCAGGACTCACATGAAGCTTAGAAAATATTTAACATATGTAACTAAACATAAGTAAAGCTACCATCGATTACACCTAGAAGAAGAATTCAAAAATCCTAATGTTTCAACAGCTCAATCAAGATTTTGGAACTAAAAATTTATAGGAAAACTGCCTACTGTTAATATCAGTTCTGCCTAGACTTTTGTTAATCTATATGAATAATCCCAATTCACAGTTTTCATTCTGACTGCACAGGAAATGCTTTCTGCAACCCAACATATCTAAAAAGGTTTCATTCTGAGTGATGCAACCCCCCTCCACACAGCCTCAAAAGCCAAGGGTCAGAGGCCTTTGTAACACTAATTTACATGAAGCAAACTTAGACTGGAAAGGCCTACAAACACTTATTTTAATACATTTATCATGCAGTGGTAACTTTAACAGGGATATTCTGAAGCATGTCTAATTGTATTGCAATTGAAACTGGACATAAAAGCAACAAATACTTGTTTCCTATATATTTAGACCACACCTATTGTTGTTGTTGGGTGCTATCAAGTCGATACATCTATTGGTTTCCCTGTTGTCTCGTAGCTCCACTTACTAAATTTTTATTCTCTAATAAAGTCACTATAAAAAATCATTATTTCATAAAGAAATTTTTCTAGAAGATTACCAATGAAAATTACCTATTGCCAGAAATAGACAATCTAAATCAAATACTTCTTAGACAGTCAATGAGGCCCTAGGATCCTTTGGGGAATTGTCAAAAGTATGATAACCCATGCCCTCAAGGAACTGAATAAGAGTATATTTATTGATTCCTATATTGGGAAGGTAGCTTGAGATCATTTTATACATCTAAAGGCAGGACTATATATTTTTTTAATTTATCTTCAGAGAGACAATAAAATTTATGTTGGTAGCCTTTTTTCAATTACTATAATAACAACCTTCATTAGCATTAAATTTTTTATACAACTACCCCTGGCTTCAGTTAAATCTATTTTCTCTTATTCTGTGTCAGTGGAGCTGGAAAACAGCTGGTTACCATTCCTATTAATGGATCCATTCAGGTTTTTTGAAGAGTTATTAAGTTGCCTCTTAACCTTTCATTCTCCCAACCTTTCCTCATAGGACTGATTTCCAATCATATAATCATCTTTTGAGTCTCCTCAGAACCGTCTCCAAGGTCTCCTCATCCCTTCTAAGTCAGGAACCTAGAAATGGAAACAACACTCAAGTAAGGGGATGATCAGTGCTAAGTATTATCTACATAAAAGATAATACCATCCCATAAGGATACCACAATATCACTTTTAAAATCCCAATTGTTGTTGTAAAGTACCGTGGAGTTGATTCCGACTCATAGTGACCCTGCACAGGGTTTCTGAGGCTGTAAATCTTTACAGGAGCAGAATGCCTCATCTTTTTCCCACGGAACCGCTGGTAGTTTCGAACTGCCGACCTGGAGCTAAGCAGCCCAATTTGTAACCACTATGCTACCAGAGCTCCTTTTAAAATCCCAGTAATACTCTTAAAAAATGTCCTCTGGTGGCTCTGTAACTTTCCTCTGCCATAGTTAAATTAGTATTTTTTAAAAACTAGTCAAAATGAGAAAGAAAAAAAAAAGACCAGACTTTCTGGTCAGATAGAGAGACTGGTAGAATCCTGAGACTATCACTCTTGGTCATCCTTCATGTCTGGAACTAAATTCAGCCCCATGACTCAATTTTCAGCCAAGCAATAGGAAGGCATATAGTGGGGACACTAGTGAGGTACACATACCACAGAATGGTCAACCATTTGAGATCAAAAGAGCAGCATTTACCCAAGGTCAAAGTGCAGAAGGGTTGGGAAAGAAGTAGTATAGAAACAAGAAACACAGCGAGGAAGTGGGATACGTGATTGAGGGGATCACAATCACTGAAATGAAATGATTTGGAAAATGTGAAGTTAATGAAATACTCCGTAACATTCACTCAATTTATAATAAAAAGCTTTAAAAAAAAACTAGTCAATATGACTCTAATTGTCTGTAAAAGTTCTCCTAGTTTATGTAACATGTCCTTGGCAAAGTATTAATAAAAGATGTATGCGCATCAAATTTTCAATTCAACATTCACAGGGTCACTATGAGTCAGAACTGACTTGCCAGCAGTTAACAACAACATATAAAAACTATCATTGTATATGCAGTCCTCAAGAGACAGAGCAAAGAGAGGAAGACAACCTAAATGTTCATCAACAGAATAGCAAAATAAACTTTTGTACATGCATACAATGGAATATTACATAGCACTGAAGAATAATAATGTATCTGCAAAACCCCTCACAACATAGATGTACCCCGAGAACATTATGCTGAGTGAAATTAGTCAATCACAAAGGACAAATATTGTATGACACCAATGTTGTAAAAAGTTAGGAGAAGGTTTTCTGGATTTAAAAAACATACTATGATGACTACAGAATGGGAAGGGAAAATTACTCATGGCCTAGAGGTTAGAGCCATGTTAATATGGGTGATGAAGTAGAAAATATACACAAGGGAGGTTGGCAGAGGAAAGATAAAGATAGCAGGAGACATAGGGAGGAATGCAAGAGTTAAAGGGAACACAGGTAAATACTGTTGACTGATGGTACATGGAAGAGATTACAATCATTGTAATGAATCAAAATATATGATTTGTTTAATGTAAAACTGATGATCTGTTTTATAACCCTTCACTCAATTCACAAAAAAAAAGTTCTTTAAAATTATCATTGTAAAATAATATAACATATGAATCATGACTTAGAAATGGTCCATGTCTTAAGAATGGCACAACCCAATGGGGACTGAACTGTGATTTGCCTAAGACAGACAAACACAGTCAAAACTACTTACAACACATGGCATCTTGGAATAAGTTCTTTAAGGGTTGTTGTTAAGTGCCATCGGTTCCAACTCATAGGAACCCTGTATAGGGTTTCCAAGGAGTGACTGGTGAGCTTGAACCACCAACCTTGCATCTCAAACCAAGCAGTGCATTAACCTACAGCACCACACCATTACGCCTCTTTAAGAGTAAGGCATGAAATATAAAAAGAAAAAAATAAAGAAGTTGAATTTCAACTAGTAGTGTTATTTGTGAGTCTGATGGAAAAGTTGAGCTTTTAGGATCTGAGTTAAGCCATGAATATGCCAGAGCTAAGACAATGGTAAAAACTTTGAAGCAAAGGGAAATCATCAGCAAAGGTATAGAGTGAGGTACACAAACACAGTGGAGAACACCTAATAGTTCAATACAATGTGGTTGAGACAATGAATGAATGTGCATTTTAGAAGATGAGGTTCAAAACATAAAAATGTAGGTCAGCTAGATTATGAAGGGCTGAGTATTTTGAATCATATTTTATATTCAGTGAGCCACCAAAGGGTTTTAGGAATAAAATGACACAATCAGATCTGTACTTAAGAAAACCATTGGCAACACTGTGTAGGATGAAAAGGAAAGAAAGGAGAACAGTTGGGAGATTAAAGCCATAATCCATGTAAAGGTAATGAAAATTTAAACTAGGACAGTAAGAAAAACAGTAACGAAACACTACAATAGTACAATGGGAAAGACTCAGAAATTGATTGGGTAAGTGTGAAAAGACAAAGGAGGTAAAGATAGCACAGTGAAGAAGACATGAATGCACTTTCAAACAGATGTACACTTGAATTCCAGCTCTGCCATTTACTAACCATATGTTGTTGTTATGTGCCGTGGAGTCGGTTCCGACTCATAGCGACCCTATACAGTTTCCGAGGCTGTAAATCTTTACGGGAGCAGAACGCTGCATCTTTCTCCCACGGAACAGCTATATAACTTAAGAAAAATTATTTTATTTGTCTTTACTACAGTTTTTTTCATCTGTAAAATATGGTGATTCATTCAGTAAAATAGTGTATTGTTTTTGAGCGGTACCGAAGAACTGTATTTTTCCTCTTTATCCATACTAGTCATTCTTAATCTGGCTTTGACCATTCTTTCTATGGTTATTTTATTTCTCAAGATAAATTCTCACCCTCAGAAGTTATCATCTATAAATTTAGCATGTTTTCAATAATTAAATAGTTAATAACATTGATCTCTGTAAGCCAACACTTACTCTCCCAAACTGAAACTTGAGAGCAAATGTCCAACAGTTACCAAGTATAGTTTAATGGATCTGAACCTGAAGGCCAAGAACCCTGAAGCGTTTCAGAGCTGTTATAAAGAATCACCAAATACTCATACTCAGACAAATAAATAAATAAATAAAAATTAGGAAGACTATAGAGACCAAGAGTAGTGGCCCCAACATAGTTCCTGGGTCTCACAGGCAACTCATGGAAGTACTATCTATTTACTACCTTGTTCTCTTTCTTCTCCCTTTCTTGCCTTATCTCTGTTTTAGGTGACACCAGTGGTACCCACTGCTAACAAGACACATGCCTGGACCTTCAGTTTGGTTCTACCTAATTTATTCATAAACTTGACACCTGAACCAATATCAAGAACATTTTAAAGTCAAATTCTAAGGTTCCTGTGTCCTTTCAGTCTCTCAATCCTAATAATGTTGTTAAGTGCAGTTCCAACTCACAGTGACCCTGTATAGGGTTTCCAAGGAGCAACTGGTGGGTTTGAACTACCAACCTTTCATTTAGCAGCTCAGTGTTTATCCTACAGTGCCACACCAGGACTCCTAATGATAATTAGGATGTTTGAGTCCTGGTGTGGCACTGTAGGATAAGCACCAAACTGTTGGGGAACATAAGTGTTGGCCTACAGAGATCAGTGCAATTAACAATTTAACTATTGAAGAAATGCTGTTTGTAGATTATAAATTCTGAGGGTTACAATTTATCTTGAGAAGTAAACATAAAAAGAATGGTCAAAACCAGATTAAGAATGACTGGTATGGTAGAACATCTGGTGTGGTGCTGCTAAGCACAAAGTCAGTGGTTCAAACCCACAAGCTGCTCCTCAGAAACCCTGTACAAGGTCGATGAGTTGGAATCAACTCGACAGCACTTGACAACAACAGTATGGTAAAGGAGGAAAAATACAGCTCTTCTGACCTCTCAAATAAAAAATACTCAGTATATTTTACTGAACGATACACCATCTTTTACACATAAAGAAACTGAGGTAAAGATAAAATAGTTTTCTTATGTTATATGGTTAGTAAATGGCAGAGCTGGAACTCAAGTCTACATTTACACTAGGACTCAGGTGTCCTAAATGTTATTAGGAGTCCTGGTGTGGCACTGTAGGATAAGCACTGGACTGATAACCTTAAGGTTGGTGGTTCAAACCCACCAGCTGCTCTTAGAAACCCCTATACAGTATTGCTGAGTTGGAACAAACTTGACATCACTTAATATTAAGGTCAATATGAGTTGGAATTGACTTGATTGCAGTGGACTCGGGTATGTGCTAGGAGCAGTGCTAAGGGCTCTGTATTATCTCAATTAAATCTCACAATAATCTGAAGAGACATAATTGCCCATAATTTATAAAGAAACGGAGCAGTGAAATAACTTCTCTAAGGTCACTTAGATAATGTAGGTTAATGCATTGGACTGCAAGGTTGCTTTGAACCACAAGGTTGGCAGTTCAAGCTCACCAGCTGCTCCTCAGAAACCCTATACAGGGTCACTCTTATGAGTTGGAACCAATTCGACAGCACATAACAACAACAACAACTATCTAACTCAGGGCCTACATTCTTTTCTTTTCTTTGACATTTTACTCTGATTTTGGTGCAAGTTTACAAAGCACATTAGTTTCACATATTCAACAATTTATATACATTTTGTTTCATGACAATAGTTGCAATCCCTTCAATATATCAGCACTCTCCCCACCACTTCCTCCCTGGGTTCACTGTTTTCATTCATCCTTTTCTGCCCCTTCCTGCCTTCTGAACTTTGTTTTTGGACAAATGCTGTCCTTTTGGTTTCATGTGGTTCATTGTTATGAGAAGTACATTCCTCATGGGGTATTACTGTTCACTTTCTAGGCCAGGTCCTACATCCTTAACAGCTCTTCATTATTGTGCTACACTAGCTCACATGATTACTGATTAGATTATAAGATTCTCCTCTTTTGTAGAGGTATTTATATATGCACAAATAGAAAAAAAAAAATCCTAGCTGGCGAGAATCCAAAGAGATTTCCTCATTAACTAAGCTTAAGGAGATATTATCCACATTTTACTGCTTATAATTAAAAGCAATGATCTTGTGGCAATGTTGTATATTTGTGTTTGATTTAAAAATTAGTCAATATTCATGAATGGACAAAAGTCGAATGTTGTTGTTAGGTGCCATCAAGTCAGTACTGACTCATAGCGACTTTATGCACAGCAGAACGAAACACTGCCCTATCCTGGGCCACCCTCACTATCGTTGCCACGCTTGAGCCCATTGATGCTGCCACAATAGTCATGTATAAATGTTCATTTTAATTAAATAAATGTTAATCTAGATGTTGATATTTATTATTATAGATATCTGTGATTAACTTCTTCTCTGTTTTCAGAACTGAGATAGCATAAAGAAAATTTCTCCAAAACACTCCTAACAAGCAATATTACTCTCCTAGCTGGAGACAGAAAGTCAAAACTACTTTTAAGCAGTAAAATAAGACAAACAAATATGCATCCGCAAAGCATCGGTAACTGAGGATGGACCACTGTCAAACAGTCTGACTGCTAGAAAGGATCACACAGCTTTTACTGATGCAAGACATTGAAAACATCTATACTGAAACAGTCCAACAAAACACAAAGCAATAAAATATATGGAAGAATAGTCAACTCCTCAAATAAATGTCACTGAAATATATATCGTACTCACTGGTACCTCACAAGGTATTGCTGCAGTGATAATTAAAGGTAAGATAGCTGGGAAAATCCCTTCAGTATATTTGTCAAATAGAAAAACAACTACTCATTTCAAGGAAAGGGGAATTTTCACACACAACACAAAAAACTGCTAACTAACTCTTAGATTTATACCTTTGCTAACTGTTCCCCTAAAACTCAAACTTATTACAGTAGTACATTTAACATCAAAAAAGTAAAACCAAGTTTGGTCTCTAAGAAGTTTTGTACTAACCGTACAAAGGTATTTGTATCATCCAAAACAACTACAAAGCACAAGACTTTCCTTTCAAATGTCCTAGTCTTTTAAAAGCAAACATTTAGCAAAGGCAGCCTCATGGTTGGCATCCCTCTGGTGTGTAACCTGACAAGGTAACAAAGCTAGATGAAATATTTAATAGTAGTGGTATGGATTTCTCTGGATAGGTCAAGAAAAGCTGCTCATCCTTTTAAAAAACATAAAGAATCATTTTATGGGATGTCATTCCCTTAGTCCAAGTGTCTGTGTATTTCCTCAGGGCTTTCACAGAGATCTTATTGAGGGGGGAAATGAAAAGAGTAACAAAAGACCCCTTTTCTCTTCCTATTCCCAACATAATCCACCTTAGCCACAGAGCTAGTAGCATCTACACTGTCATAAATGGCAGCAATTAAAGAATTAGGCCATAAAACCACCCACTCAGGTATAAGAGCAGGCTTCCAGCTTTATTTAATGCATGCCATAAAAGATCCTGTACTTCCTTCTTTCAGGCCTTCTTCACAACCACTGAGATGACAATAACAAAAAAAAAAGTAGCCCTTTGTCTGCCTGTCTCATACTGAAGTGATCAATGAAACCATCTGGGTCCAGGTGAAGGATTTAAGACTTTTCTAAATAAAAGACTGTAGTTTCTCGGGCATGCCACATATAGCTGGATTAAAGGACATACTGAGTTTTGAACACTAATATAATGAAAATTAAAGTGAAATTACTTTTTCCAGAAAACTGATTATAACTTACTCTGAAAGGACTCTAGAAGCCTAGTCAATTCCTGAACTTCTCAAGAAATACTTGCATATACAGCAGCATAAAAGCAAATATATAAGCATATTCTTAGTCAAATCAACAACTTCTAGAACTTTACTTAAAGTCTTTTCAAAAAAAGTTAGCTAAAATCTCAGTTAACTTTCATTCAGTATGTTTCAAAATCTGACAGAATTGAGGAGAAATCAATTATATCATTTGACTGTTTTCATAACCCACTTCACAACCATTCCACAAAAATGATGTCTAGGGTTTATTCCAAGATAAGATTTTATCAAGCTTCATAAACTAGTCTAGATTGTTGTTAAGTGCCTTAGAGTTGGTTCCAACTCATAGTGACCTTGAGGAGCGGCTGGTGAGTTTGAACTGCCAACCTTGAGGTTCAAGCCAACCTTGAGGTTGAGTGCTTATCCTATGGTGCCACACCAGGACTATATTAGATTCAAGCAAATAATTTTAACAGTGAACTCTTCGGTCATTCTTTCCTATTGGTGACTACAGGGTTAAGAATCTGATGAAAACAGGTATTTCACGCCAGACTCATTAGTAATTTAACCTTTCTTAATCTCTGAAAATAACATATACAAACACAAGAAGGTCCCATCCCAACAATTCCATAATAAATTCCTCCCAAAGTAGTGACAGTCACAAAACTTCCCCTTTTCCTAAAGGTCTATACTATGCCACTGGGTTCTCTACTTTGGCAGAGGGAAAATGCAGACAAAATATTCACAAAAGGCCCAACTGAAGGCCTTCAGTTAAGTGCTAGAAAGGAAGCTGAAGTTCTGTGCCAACACTAGTGGAATGTGGGTAGGCACAAAGAGATCTTAATTAGGAGACCTACAATTAAAACACAGCCAGTCTCCAAAAGAGAGAGAGGTACTTCAGTCTGTTATGCCTCAGAGCAAGTAAAGCACTGTTGCCATCCTCTCTAGCCATAGGGCAAGGAAGGCAATTGGTATAAAGCCTGCCCAGCTGTTCTATGGAAGGACAGCTACTAGGTGAGCAAAGAGATGGGATTTATGACAAGATGGGAATATTTTCCCTCCTCAATTTCCAATCAGGAAACAAATCACTTTATTTCCTACATGATGATTTCATACAGGAACAAGCACCTTTAAAATAATCAAATGAAAGGGAAAGATGGGGAAATATCACATGGTTTTCAGTGATAAATGAAAATAAGTTTTTAAGACTGCATTTTCTGGTCCTCAGTACAAACCAAACCAAAGTACTACACTTCTAAACATGTTAACCAGTACCTCCTGCAAAATAGGAACTATCACTTTGGATTTATAAATATTTGATGTATTATTTGTTTTTTTTCCCCTCACTTTTTAAAATCTTAGGAATATACCACCTAGTTGGAAAATAACTCCCTCCCTTGGATAGTCAGGAATTCATGGCATTGAAAACCAATTAACCAAATAAGAGAGCCTCTGAACACCAACGTTGTTGTTGTTGTTAAGTGCCATCCAGTGGATTCCAACCCAGAGCAACCCTGTATAGGA
This sequence comes from Chrysochloris asiatica, assembly GCF_000296735.1. Lineage (NCBI taxonomy): Eukaryota > Metazoa > Chordata > Mammalia > Afrosoricida > Chrysochloridae > Chrysochloris > Chrysochloris asiatica. The sequence goes on along the minus strand of NW_006408526.1, from coordinate 31,027,994 downwards.
TTTCCAAGGAGCAGCTGGTGATCTTGAACCACTAGACTTTGCAGTCTGACGTATTAGCCCACAGCGCCACACCGGGACTCCACATAGTGCCTGGGAAACTACAGGCTCACAGAGGTGTGTTTAAAAGTTTATGTCATAAATGAAATAGAAATAAAGTTTAAAACTTTATTTTTGATAAATGAAGTTGGCCAACTTCAACAAAGAACTTTTCCCATACAGAAAGTACTAGCTTTGTCCACACAATAAACTTTCCCACCAAGTTGGAAGTTTTTCTTCCTAGTAATAATGCCAGTTAAATGGACAGATATACAACCTTTTATTTAAAATGACCAAACAAGACTCTGACTCTTTAAATAAGTTCAGAATAAACAATTTTGACCTGACCAAAAAGTGAACATAATGGTTACACATATGTAGAAACAAATCAGAATACTGGAGCAGAGAGGATTTATGATCAAGTCTACCCAAGCATCTCATTTTACAGATCAGAAATCTAAGGTTAAAAGTGAATTGCCCAAAGCCACAGACTGATCAGTGACAGAGATGAGGTGAGCGCCCTGTCCACTGACTTCCACTCCCAAACTCCTTCCATTCCACTGTATCCTCTGCTTCATTTTCCTTCTGCCAAATTCAGGTGTAGCTGTGAAGGAAAGAAGGAGCCACACCCACTCTCAGTACACATGCTCAAAGAACATCAAAAAAGAAAGAAGTCACAATTGCCAACTACCTTTCAGCTACATGACCACCACTTTTCTAAATGCAACCAAAAAAAGCCTGCCTTAATCCACTTCAATTAAAAGTGCAATTTCAAGTGAAAACAAAAATACACATCACTATTGTGATTCCATTTCAATTTATATCTAATTAATGTATGTTATGACCAGGGTGGAAATTCTACTTTTAACATTTTGTGCAGGGAAGGTAACTGAATTATGAAATTAATAAAAAATAGCTGCTGATAAACTGTACCTGAAGTTTATATTAGAACAGTGCAAATTCTAGTCAACAGAGAGGATGTTGTACTGTTTATTTAGATAGCAAAGTATAACTGTGTGAACATTACCTGAGGCAATTCTCAGAAAGGTAGGGCACTGACACTAGGGAGGGAGAAGAGAAAAGAAGGCAAAGCCAGATCTGTGATTTCTTACAGTACTCAAAAAAGGAAAATTTGAATTCTACTTCCAACGACTTATACAGAAAGCCCACCAAACAGGAGACCTGAAACACCTAGGTACACCCATTCTTACTGAGTTGTGTTGAGAAGCACTCTTACATGTAGTTGTTATCCAGAGAGATATTCAATATAAGGGAAGTTAGGAACTTGCAGCAGTGAAGGGCAAGTCTTCTAAATGTAAAGGAAGTAATCTGGAAGTTCTGTCACCTTTAAACTACCTTTATTAGTTTTAGAAATACCACTTAGCCTTTGCTGTAGACAGAATAAAAGACATTATTCACTTAAACCAGAATTTAAAGCAGCAAGAATCATTTTGGGTCACATACCATTTCTTCATGAATCCAAACAAGAGTTGATACAGAACTGTAAGAAAATTCTAAGAGGCCATCTTTAACATTCCATGTGAACCCTAAATTTCCCATTTTAGAACTTTATTATTGATTTGTAAGACTATGTAACCAATGCTTGGTTTCTGAAAAGTTTGGTAACTTGGTAACTGAAAAGTAACAGTTTAGAGAATATAATCACTATGGTTAGTACTTACATACTAATCAACCCATACTATCAAACCCATATACTAGACTGCCTCCAAATTACCACATAAAAAGCTTACCAATAGAACATCAGCTCACTCAAGCCCAATTCCGGAAAAACACACACATACACAAACACACAAAACAACCTTACAGTCAGTCACTTTTCTCCTAATGAAATAACAACTGCTCCTGAGGCAAAGGTTTTAAAGAAAAAAAAATCTTATTAATAGGACCTTATTTGCAAGTCCTTGACAAGCTTTACACTACATACTATTAAACAAAATAAAACACTAGTTTACAATCATCTCATAATGTCAGTGCATAAGAAAAATGTTAGCACCTGATTAAAACTATAAAGTGATTTGTCAAAGACCAACAGATAAAATATTCTGGTGCCCAGACATTAGGTCCCTGAATCCAGGTGGTTCTCTTTCTAACCAGTCTCTTAAAAAGCTATGATTGAAAACTGTCAGCATAAAGCTTTGCTTTTGAATATGTGATAACAACATTTGGAATGGGAATACTTGGTCCTTCAGTACAAAATACATAGGCATGCTAAACAAGGAGAAATGCTTCTTTGATCCCCTTAAAATGGACTATCTTCTTCTAAGAGAGACTTTCTTATACTCAAAATATACATGGGGCTAAAATTCTACATATAACCAGCGAGTCTCATTTTGAAAATAATCAGGTAAACGAAATGTCAGTAAGTCTATTTTTTTTTTTTTTTTTTTTTTTGCTGCTGTATCTTTTTTAAAAAAGCAAAATCAACTCACATTTAAGCACCAACTCCATGCAAGTAACCTGAACGGTTCAGTCTTTTTGTCATGTATGTGGCCTTTGGTTCTCCAACTACATGGGATCTGTGTTGTTAGCTTAAAAAATACAGAATTGGCCTTTCAAAAAAAAATAATAATCTACAGCAACCAATAAATAGTTTCAAACAACCCTGCTGACTGCAGCTGCCTTCTGAAGGCTGGGAAAAGGAGGTGGAGATAGAGCAGAGAGAGGCAGGGAAAGGGGACGCTGCAGCTAGCTACATAGCAAGGAACACGCCCCCATCATGTCCTCCATGCTCTGTCAGAAGGCGGGTTGTTGTCAAGTCTCCTGATCAGGCTGACTTAGAAACGCTTTAAAAAAGGAGGCAGGAAGACTAACAACTAAAAAATACCAGCTCCCGAAAGGGGCAGCCAGGGTCCCTGGGGTCTCCTCCCTCCCCTTCTTCCCAGGATCTTTTAGGTAAACCTAAAAGGGTTGCCAGGCACTAGCCGGGACCAGGGTTTTTGCCCAGGATATTTTGTGTGCACCAACGGTAGTGCACGCAGGAAACGGCTGGTTTGTTATCTTTCCCTTTCTGTTTCAATCAAGAGCACTCCAGAGCAGCAACCCC